>NC_062521.1:16458708-16758708 GCF_022655615.1 Tachysurus fulvidraco
TGAGCGTCCATCCTGCGAGCGCGCGCCGTCTCTCCTGCACGGTGTTCACTCGCTCGAGGAGTAAACACACGAGCAGCGACTCTGGACTTCCATCTCCAGCTCAGCCAATCAGAGAGTAGCTCTGCTCCGCGCGCGCACACTGAGGAAGTGAGGGATAAACTGTTCAAGCTGAATTTTTTACACAACGAGGCAACAAAATAAATTAGAAATTCACTATATGGCTATAAATATTGAAGCAATTAGCGTTCTAAAAAATTTTATTTTATGCACATTAGAACCTGTACACTATGTGTGCTTTACTGTT
Organism: Tachysurus fulvidraco; assembly: GCF_022655615.1. Lineage (NCBI taxonomy): Eukaryota > Metazoa > Chordata > Actinopteri > Siluriformes > Bagridae > Tachysurus > Tachysurus fulvidraco. The sequence goes on from NC_062521.1 coordinate 16,459,013, forward strand.
GGGTTAAATAATAGCTATTATTTTTAAACCTGCTTTCTGACTCCATCATTCAAAACCTAGGTCACACTCCATTACAAAGCATTTGTTATTCCAATTCTCAATTTACGTATATCTGGAAAACTCCAACGTCCCTGTGCACTGAACTTTCACTCAGGTGGTCTGACTGTTATGAAGTGTTTCCACACGAGGGCGCTATTTCCCATGTCTGCTATGGTGCACGTTCCTGATATGAAACTACATTCATTCATTCATCATCAGTAACTGCTTTTTCCTGGGGCGTTGGGTACAGGATCTGTCCAGGGAATACTGAGAGAGATTGGATTACACCTAGGATGGGATGTAAGTCCACCGCAGCACATCATGCACACACACACATTCACATGCTCAGTCACATCCAGGGCAATTTAGTGTAGGCGATCCATCATGTAGGTTGTGGAAGGAAACCAGAAAAAGCAGAAGAAATCTAGGTGGACATGATGAGAACTCCACACAGACAGTTATGGCCTTTTTGGCCTTGTGACCAAGTGACCAATGATACCAAGTCCAACAATCATATTACTATTTCTTTCTTTGACTGTATAATAATAAATATTAGTAACTGGTGAATGGATATATATATATATATAAAAATTTCATGTTCTTATTCAAACTTACAATTGATCTGATCCATTTTTTGTGTATTTACCAGGTTTTTCAAGCATATCCAAAATAGGCTACATAATCTGATGTCAGTTTCTTCGCTGTGATCAAATGTTTTTCATGCTGTGGATGGAGTCATCATTTCTCACAGCAGGTATTATTCCATGGAAGATATCATAACTGTCTATTTCTTACATTTGCACTCCTAAGCTCCATTCTAAAACCTCCTTTTAAAGAAAGTAGTGAGAAGGAATGGAGACAAGCGCCAAACGTTGTCTGGGCTTAAGCTAGTATATATCTGACATAATCTTTAACATTCTGTTGCTCAAAGCCTACATCAAACATTCATAAGCCCTAGTGAAGCATGCTTCTTCTACTATCCTTTTAAATATTCTTAGACAGTTATCCAACTTTCTGGTTTCTAGCAAACATTTTATTTTCCCGGAATGTATATATGTGGTTAGTCATCAGGCCAGTTATGCAATTCGAGAGCTGTTCTGATGACAGAGAGTGAGAGAAAGAGAGATAACCTATCTATCTAATACTGAGTCATAAAAAGTTTATAAAATATATATACACACACATCTCTTTGTGAACTATAAGTATAAAGCTAATGCAGTTCTGTACAAAAGTCAAAACTAAAAAGACATTAGCTTACCATCTTTATTGTGTTGTGCCTTGATTAGCTGTTGTACACAATGCACATAAATGTCGTATCCTTAAACGAATTTAGTGAATTTGCATAAGAATAATGTGCAGACTAATTGGAAATGTATCTCATAAGGAAATAGACAGAAAGAGTATAGAAAAATAAATATGGTAGTGTAAATTAATCAGAGCATGACAAGACCTTATGCTAGACTACATGCTAAGATTCAGACATTTAAACTGGCTACCAAGATAATATAATTGTTACTAGCATTATATATGGGCTTCTTAGCACATTAAAGATTTTTTAGGAGCTACTTCTACACTTTACACATTTATCATATTCAACAGTAACAAATGCTTTTTCTTACACTCTTTCATGCCGGGCCAGTGCTCAAGATGTTAAACTACTGGTCGCTCTGGATAAGGGCGTCTGCCAAATGCTGTAAATGTACTGGTCAGAACATCTTAAGTTTAAACCCCACATCTGGGACCTTAAGCAATGCATTTGACCCTCAACTGCTCAGTTGTATATATGAATTAAATATGTGGCATCTGCTAAATGGCATGAATGTAATGGAAGCTTTTTCCACACTCACTCACTCACTCATTTTCTACCGCTTATCTGAACTTCTCGGGTCACAGGGAGCCTATGCCTATCTCAGGTGCCAAGCCAGGATACACACACACTCTCATTCACTCACACACTCACAAACACTATGGACAATTTTCCAGAGATGCCAATCACCCTATCATGCATGTCTTTGGACCGGAGGAGGAAACCGGTGTACCTGAGGAAACCCCCGAGGCACGGGGAGAACATGCAAACTCCACACACACAAGGCGGAGGCGGGAATCGAACCCCGACCATGGAGGTGTGAGGCAAACGTGCTACCCACTAAGCCACCGTTTCCACAGAATGGGTGAACTGTGATTACTACTAACTTCAGTAGTTCTAGTGATTTGAGTAATAATTCAATCAGAGAATAATACTAAAATTTAAACCTACAGCATGTCATTGTGTGAAAAAGAAACTGCCAATCATGTCATTGCATGTCTCCTCATGTTGCCACACAACCTAACTTATACACTGAGGATTCAAAGCAATTATAATACCCTTTCACATAATTTACACAGAGGACATGTCCAACCACTTTGGAACCATTTAAAAAGCCTGATTTATCTTCTCACTGCCTTTAAAACATTTAGCCTGTTAAAACACTTTCGTTTAATAGCTTGTGGCAGAAATTTGTCCAAAAGGTCTCTAAAAATAAATTACCAGTGTGAAACGAACTCATTCAGCACAGATGTTTTAAAAATAAAATCCTCAGTTGATCATGAACTGTAGTTAAGGGAGATTTTTAAAGTTGTGCTAATGTAGCAATAACATGATTATCATATGGATATTACAGTGATCTCTGCACTGATCTAGAAAGCTGTTCTAAGCTGATCTAGAATTAGAAAGCTGTTCTAAGCTGATCTAGAAATTAATGCTTGCACTGGTTTGATCATTGGTGCTACTATTGATTTAAGATGTAAAAGGTCAAAAAATAACTATAGAACAAACTCATGGGTCTCCTGCAGCCTGCATTATGCTATAATTTATATAAATAATAAGAGTAATTAACAGTTTTCCTGTATTAAAAGACTTCCTGTTGTTGTGTAACTACAAATTTGACTTTATACACACAATTTCTAGTTACCTGTCTGCTAAAAGTTTTATTCCTATATTTATTTCTGTTCTACTAAACAGAATTCAGTGATTATTATGTTATGTTTTTACATGCTATATAGTTATTAGATAGTAAATTTAAACATTGCTGAGCAGTTTAAGTCAAGTATAAAACATATACATATATATAACCATCTGAGCACAGGGAACACAGTACAGCATGTCAGTAATGTATGACTTTTTTCTTTTACTTTATTTTCGATGGTCCAGTCCATAGCACTTGATGTTTAGTACATCATTCATAAACCATCAGCTTGTGCCAGGTCCTATCACAGGCTAATATTTAGTTCATGTTGACTCCTTTGATCCATTTTATGCCATGTTGTTGAATGACTACTAAACATAATTTAATGTTGTTCAGAATCAGTTGACAGATTGCTTTATATAATGTCAGAGTGTATACAGTGGAGCAGCCAAATAACACAACATTTTTTCAAATTCAAATATATTTTAGATATATTTTCTGTAGACACAGATCAGGGACAGTTACCAAACTACCATTTTTTTGCTGTATAGTTCAGACTGTTTCCATTTATTTATTACACTGTATTATGATTAAAGTCTTTTGCCTACTGAAATGTATTAGTTTAGACTGGATTAGCTGCACATCATCATTATCATACATTGTAATTACGCTTTAAACATCATCATATAGAGCTTCTCTTTACCAATTTACACTTTACAAAGTTTATATTCACATTAGATTTTCATGACATTCCATCAGTTTTGTTTATCTCACTCCACACATTTCATGTTACCAAACCTTATTCAATCAGTTAGGGATAATCTACTTTATCTCAATAAGAGATCATTTCAAAATAATAGCTAAAAGACAGATTCATTTAGATTTTGTTTACTTTATCAGCTTTTCAGTGGTTCAAATGTATATAGACATTGTTAGTATTTGGTGGCATTGCATTTTGCTTGAACTTGAATCAAAAGCCTGGGAAAGACTTTACTAAGAATCTCGCAATACTAAATTTAGCTCATTTCTCTTGACAGATCTGATATACCTCAGTCAGGTTTGCAGGCCTCCTTGCCTGGACTATTGTGTGAGGGATTAAGTTTAAGGCTTTCTAATCTAATACTTTCACTTTTCTGTTGTTGTCATTTTGCCACAACTTTAGAATTAACACAACGTTTATGTTTCAAATCACAAGTATTAACTTTGTGACTGACATGTGGAGGTCTATCTATATATTTTCTGAAAGGCACAGAAAAAAAAGTTGATTATTTCCAGGAATGACGACATGATACAACCACCTGCTTGTTTCACAGATGGGATATTGTTCTTTGGATTAAAAGCATCAGCCTTTTTCCTCCATACACAGTACTGATCATTATGGCCAAACATAATCTGACTAGAGAAGTTCTTTGAAAGGCTTATGAAATCACAAATTCCATTCTGGCTTTTTTTTTTACCCATTAAAATAGGTGAATAGGTAAATTCTTCCTTCACACAACAATTAAGACACGAACCTTACTATCTATGTAAAATGGGAGCGGTAGGCCCTATAAAGAGATTCCATTCTCTGACATCTGTAGAAGCTATAACTAAATATTATTTTTAGACATTTCTGAATTGACCCAAACCACATATTAATTATTCTTGCTGGGCCAGAGAGGGAGATGTTTAATAGATTTCAATAAGTGCATGTGCTATATGTGCAATCTTTATCACCCCTCGAAGCTCAACTGAAGGTACACGAGAGGCACATAAAAAAGATACTGTAGACAAAGATACTTTAAATGTAATGTAATACAAGAAAAGTCTATGTACACAAAATTAATACACACATCCATATTTATGGTAAAATGGAAAAATGCCCTGTGTATTTCCTATTTACCACACATATACATATTTTCTCTCATTTGATTAGTGTCAGGTTACTTTAAATGTACATGCATAACGTATTGTCCAAAATGAGTAAAGAATACAATTCAACAGAGAGGGCGGTTATGGAAAAATGAAAAGTTATGGATTCAAATGATTACATCATTACTACCATAAAGCTGGTTATTTTTCTATAATGGTATGTCCCATCATTTTCTATTCTCTTATTATATAAAAAAAAACTTTTCCAATATTTATTAATGCCATTTGGCTTATCTAGAGTGACTTACATTTACTGAGCAGTTGAGGATTAAGGGCCTTGCTCAGGGGTCCAGCACTAGCGACTTTGAGCTAACACTTTCCCATTTCAAATAATCATTTAAAATTATTTAAGCAATGAAACTTAAAACTCTTTTAAGTTTAATGTTCTGGGATGTCCTCCAAACAGGGTCATCTCTTCCGTTATAGCAGCAATAATCATCTATTCTCTTTCTCTTTAATTAAATAAAACAAAAACAGCCTGTTATGTTACTAAGGAAATAGACAGCACAAGTCATGAACACTCTTCCATTGTGTAAGACTTTTACCCTCTAATGCTGACACTCAAGTCATTTTCCTATCAATCATATCAATGATTATATTTTATATTAGCTTTGATTATGTTGAATGGGCTCCATATAAATGACCGTGAATAATCATCAGAGCAAGGGCATTAATATAAACCCGTGACCTGAATTACAATTGACAATACTTTCATAGTCATAGATATAGAATTATACTAGATATAAAAAATTAATTGCCATGTACTGACAAATTACATTCAAGAATTCAACAGCACTGTAGTGTAACTAAATTCAGAGTATTTATTGTACACTGTGTATTGTATGCGTCTACTGAGAGTATCTGGTAATTATCACTGCAGACTGCTCTTGTCCTTCTGTGCTCTAATCTCCATATACACCTGGGTTTGAAGGCTGTTGGGCATTTACCAAATTTCATGAGCAGAGCTATTACACTAATTGTTGGCCCAGAAACTCATTTCACCCATGGCAATCATGGGAAAAGCTAATGAAATTAAAGGTGATACAACAATTGAGGAAAAATGAGAATTTTCAGTCAGCATGCTCTTTTGAACCAGTCCATCAGCTACTGAAATGTAAAAGGTAGCCTGAAGCTAGTAGGCTGACTATGTGACAGAGGCATCAACAAAGATCTCCAACAGTCTCTTAGGTCTTGAGTGTCTGATTCTTGGATCTTTTTTAAAACTTTCTGTTTCTAACAGATATATACTGATCTACAGAACATGAACAAAACACTTATATTAGAGACACCAAGAAAATATAGAGCCACTCATACAGTATACGGATATGGTGTTTTTTTATATGCTCATGAATTAATACATTATTAAATGTCTCTGTTTGGAAATTCCTTGAGAAAAACTTTTTTTTTGCACAAAATATGAAATTAATCTTTCACTTAAGCCTTTCATTAGGAATAATGAAGTAACAGGAAACAAACCTGGTATTTGAAGTCAAATATGACACCACTATCCTATACCAAGTCTACTATTAGAGACTACTCCTAAAATACAGCATACTTCAAATATAAAGAAAGCTATTGTAAAATCTGCTTCAGACTTTTGACTATATTGTGACCTTGAACCTATTAATATTAACTCCTAAATCCAATTAAAAATATCAATAAATTGATCTGTTATTTATTAATATAATTACATATTTACATTAGGCAGATGCCCTTATCCAGAGTGACTTACATTTTTAACCCGTTTTATGCAAACTGAGCATTAAGAGCCTTGCTCAAGGGCCCAGCGGTAGCAGCTTGGTGGAATTTGAACTCACAACCTCCGAGTGAGTAGTCCAACACCTTAACCATTAACCTACCACATCGTCCATATAAAGCTTAGAAACTTTTAAATGCTCTTTGCTGAGATTTTGCACTGAGTTTCATGCTGATAGATGGACAAACTCCACTCAATAGATGGACAAAATCAATCAACAATCATTCAGTCTTCTCTCAGACCCTAAGCAGATATGCTTCATAATGACTCCTTCTCCCTATTCTTATATCTATGTCTTATCTAGAAATAATAAAACAGATTAAGGATATTGACCATAACTGTCAGAGCATAACATTTTTCAAAATGGTAATGGCATCAAAAAGGAAAATATGGATGGATGGATGGATGGATGGATGGATGGATGGATAGATAGATAGATAGATAGATAGATAGATAGATAGATAGATAGATAGATAGATAGATAGATAGATAGATAGATAGATAGATAGATAGATAGATAGATAAAGTCTTGTTCAAAAGGTTTCTGAACTATAAAAGATATTTAGTGAAATCACCAATATATATAATATTTAAACTTAAACTATCATTGCACTGAATCCTGACAAGTTTAGTGCTAAAGGGTAGCATTTTTGTGCATGCCTGAAAGTATTTAAAGAGTTTTAAAGTAAACGTCTGTGTGCAACGGCTTAGCAATGAGTCAGCACGCTGTGGAATGGCCAGGCAATGATTGATGCTTACACACACTGGCATTTGGAGCACATAAAAGAAGGCTGGATCTGTGTACCTCAGTCCTCCCATCACACAGTCACCTGGGTAAATACCTCTGCTGTGAGTGAGATGAGGAGATTCAACAGCCTGTGGAGATGAAGGCTCTTAACAGCATTTGTATGCAATGTGTTTAAAAGAAAAAGATATTGCAGTTGGAGTTAATTCTGTAAAGGCAGATTAGCCCCCAGCTTTAGCAGATAAAGGCACAATAATTTCTGAAAAGTGTATTTAGATTTATTACAAGAGAACCAAGGGACTGATAAAAAAGTTATGACATGTTTGTGAGTTATGCAAATACATGTTTTTCAGGATGAGAAATGCAGCTTTCAGCAACAAAGCAGATGCCTAAATGTAAGATTCATGTCTCTGTACAGTGTGTGCTGTGGAATGTATGGAGAGGCTAAATATGACACATACTGATGTAGTGGTCTACGGCTCAGCAACACTCAATGGGAGGAGGATGTGTTTCACATCCTCTGAGCTGATGTAATTGCATAATGCCTTTGTGACTCCTCACTTCTCTATTCTCCTCTGCTTCCCCATGTTCATTGATTAAGTTTGTTCTCTTCAGCTTGTGCATAATGCATTACAAATAAACAGAGCAAGTCCCACTAGGGAGCAGTCAGTTGATTTGTCCAAATGAAGAATAAATTTGGGATGAGCTCTGCAGTGTGTGTGTGTGTGTGTGTGTGTGTGTGTGTGTGTGTGTGTGTGTGTGTGTGTGTGTGTGTGTGTGTGAGAGAGAGAGAGAGAGAGAGAGAGAGAGAGAGAGAGAGAGAGAGAGAGAGAGAGAGAGACGCTGACAAGAACTGTGAGAACACTAATTAAACACAGCATCTGCCTACATAAGGGCTTTTGGGAACACTGACTGTGGAGACTAAAAGTTCAAATGTTAACAACACTTGATATCATAGATCTGGTACAAACTCACAGTCAGTTACAGCACTTTATCTGGCATCGCATCATTGTTAAAGGCACTACTATTAAGTGTTCAGTTATATTTATTCATTTAACTTCACAAATTCAATATGTGAAATTTATGCCAGAATAAATATACAAATACTTGCTCCTAAATTGTAGTCATGAGGAGTCAAAATGTCATCTGTGCAATAAGAGACAGTAGCAAATGACCCAAATCCAGAGGGCTATGCCCTTCCATGCATTTTCTGTACCGCTGATCGTACATACTGTACAGTAGCACTGCAAGCAGGCCGATGCCTATACCAGGGGACTAAAAGGGTTAAAAGGAGGGTGACACTCTGGATGGAATGGCAACCCATTGCAGGGCACAATCACATACACACACATACACTCTCTCACCCACTATGGACAATTTAGAGGTGCCAATCATCCAACAATGCATGTCTTTGGACTCGGTTAGGAAACTGAAGTACTGTACCCTGAAGAAACCTCCAAAACATGAGGAGAACATGCACACTCAACACTCAGGGCAGAGATAGGATTTGATCCCTTAACCCCCTGGAGATGTGCAGCAAATGTGCTAACCACTGAGCCACAATGCTGCTTCCATGCCCTTCCACTCATAATTTTAAAAAATGCACTATATGGGGATTTGTGCTCATTCAGCTACAAGAGGATTAGTGATTTCAGGCACTGAGGTGGGTGAGGAAGCCTCACATGCAGTCAGGGTTCAAGTTCATCCTAAAAATGTTTAAAGGGGTGAGGTCAGGGCTTTGTGCAGGACACTCGAGCCTTTACACACCAACATTGGCAAAACAATATGTCACTTGTGCACATGGGCACTATCATGCTGAAACAGGTTTGGACTGCTGTATGAAAATGCTGGGAAAAGGCAAGTGCAGTTTTTCTGTTGAATGTTGTGTTCACTTGATTTGAAATCAATAAAGGTGTTGGCCATCTGTCTTTTAATGAATGGGTTCCTATGCAAATGCTTAATAGTGCTTTGCCAATATCAAGAAGCTGTACTGTAAGGCTCAATCCTAAAGGGAACCAAACCGTAACAGTGAGTTACTGAGGGGTAGCAGAATTATTTTGCCCTCCCATTCAATATTGTGACCAGACATCACCATCTGGCAGCTTTATTGGGAACATTTTAAAAAGATCCAGCAGGTATTGACCATAGAAAAAAAGGTGTGTGTGTGTGTGTGTGTGTGTGTGTGTGTGTGTGTGTGTGTGTGTGTGTGTGTGTGTGTGTGTGTGTGTGTGTGTGTGCACTTGCTCTCAAATTAATGACCGTGGGTTGAGGCAATGGCATCAAGTGCCGTTTTACACAAACAACCACTAGTTTGGTGACGAAGGAGCTAAATGCCTGAGGGAAGAAACAGGCCTTTTGCTGTTCCCTCTTCCTCTCCCTCTCTCCATCATCCCTCACTCCTACTCACCTGCATCACCTCATTAATGATCGCTCAACGTCCAAGCTTCAGCTATGCATCATTTAGCAGATGCTCCTGAGAAATGAGAAAGAAGGAGGAAAGAGAAAGTTACAGAGTGATAAAGGCTGGATGTAACTAAATTTGGAGAAAGGGAGCAGGACGTGTATCGAGACAGAAAAACAAAAGTAACATAATGGAATAAAAGTCAGTGAAGAGGTGAAGGAGAGAGCAAATCGGAAAGACTGTAATTATATTATTTTGTTCTTGAAAGCTATAAAGAGAAAGAGCAACTGAAAGCCATGGTCTTGCTGAAGGAGGAAGCGAGACTGAGTGAATAAAATGGAATAAATTTGTTACTTTTAATTTCACACAGTTGTCTCAAATATTGGATTTTGCAAATGTTTAAATATCTATTAATATATCTCTATAGCTGAGGAGTACAAAGATGTTTAAAAATATAGATTCAGTTTAAAAATATAGGATGAGTCACCATACTAGTTTTCTCAAAGAGATCTATTAGTTATAAACTATATCTATTATCTAACCTGATGTGAATCTCAACATGGCCATTTATATTCCTTACAAGTATTTCTCTCATCTGTGGGATCTTCAGATTGCTCTATATGGGAGCAATTACATCTGAAACCAAAAATGCCTCAATACCATAATTACCACAATCACATTCATTGACTGATGCTGGCCATGACATTTTAAAACATTGTGAAAAGTTCAGCATGAAGGTGGCTTAGAGAATAAAGACCATTAATACAGAAGTGCAGTTCAACTACTGTCTGTCAAAACAGAGTGATACTCAGGCTATAGCTAAACTTGACCATCACAAAATAATATCTGTTATTAAATGCCCGTCTCTGGCTTTGCACCGTGTAACATTTTACTCGTCAGTATCTTTGACTCCATTTACTTTAACAATTTGCTATAATTACTTTCCCAGAAATAATGTGTAAATAATCTCACCTCTAAGGAGTACAAACAGTGCGGAGTGTCTCCATGGCATTCGAGCAGAATCAACCTGCATTCTCTGGTGAGATGGAGAGAGAGAGAGAGAGAGAGAGAGAGAGCGAGTGGTGTGTGGAGAGCAGTAAATGGAGAAGGTGAGAAAGTGCTGCAGGCTAGAAGTAGGAAAAGGCCTGTTCTATTAATCATAGCTTTGATGGAGGGTGCCACGAAGTGACAATGAGCTCCGGTGCTACAGCAGCGAGCCGTGAGCCCCAGCTGCCATTAGCCCCAATGCAGAGGTCCAAGGAGACCCCTGTAGACTTGCAGCTCAACCGAGAGATAGCAATAAATCGGTAGAGTAACATAGTATAGACAAGAAGAGAAAGGTGTTTTTCAGCAAAGGTATTTTTCATAAATATCAAAACTCAATTTAAGCTAGAATACATTGCTTGGGGTTGACCTTACCCAGGGATGGTGTTAAAGGAACATGTCTTTGATGAGAGTTTAGGAAGTTGTGTGAAATCTAATAATAACCCCAAATCGCCTTTAGTTGTGAATGCCTGTTGTTGTAATGAGTTGGATGACCTCGGTGATAATATCAGCCCTGAGCCCCCGGCTCATTTCAGGTGGCATATTGTGCCTGTCATCTTATTAGAGTCCTATCTAAAGGTCTAGTTGTGTGCATGCTCTGTTTGCCTGCACATGCTCCTACATCTCACCAATTTCAGCTCATCACTAGAAGTGGGAGACAGCCTTGGGCTGAGAAAAAAAGAGGAGGGATGAGGAGTAAAACAAGAAACATGTCTTTACTGACTGGCACTGGATCAACAAGCTTAATTTAACATTCAGAAGGTTCAGAGAATGTGTTCAAAATGAAGTCAACCTATTTTGAATAATTTTCAACAACAAAATATTTGCAGTCAGGAACAAAAATGAAGCGTTTTTACTTCAGCTATGATGTTCCAAAGGTCTCTCTCTCTCTCTCTCTCTCTCTCTCTCTCTCTCTCTCTCTCTCTCTCTCTCTCTCTCTCTCTCTCTCTCTCTCTCTCTCTCTCTCTCATGCGCTGAACACTGCATGGAAATCGCTGCATACTGAAATCATTGTCTATTCAAGTGAACAACATTTTGGTTGACGGAGAATATATAATTTCATGAAGATATAATATTTCTGCATACACTAAACTTCAGAGTCACCGTCACCCTTTGTGAATATGAGCCAATATTTATCTATAAAATGTTTATGGGGTCGGATTCTATTTTGATTTGAAACATATAGGGATGTAATGTTTGTTAAAGCATCCTGTGAAGATTGTTCTTTAATATCCATCAAGCTTGGACCTCTGCTCCATGCAGAATATTTCAGAAATTCTTTTACATGCTTAGTACTGTATATGCGGAAATTCTTTTGTAATCTTACTTTTGTGCCTGCTTTCTTTTCTCTTTATTTCAGACAACACATTTTCAATTGGGTTCAAGAAAGGCTATTACGAAACTGTGTGTAGTTTCCTACAACTATTTCTGTGTTGGTTTGGATGAAAATTTGAAGTTGGTTTTCTTTCTGAAATACACATCTATAGACAAGTCCTAACAACATGGCAGAGGCAGGTTAAAACTTTACTACTTTACCAGATCCCCTGAACGTCTATTCACAAAACAGCACCAAGCATCAAGTGCATTTATTTTCATCTAAATAAGCAAATGGTGAGCAGGGTCAATTTAATATATTCTGCCCTCATTTAACCTAACATCCAGAAAGAAAGATTAGCACCAGTAAGATAAACACCAGGCCTACTTCTTAGAAAGAAAGACACACAGTCCAACAAGCCTTGGCTAACATGTTTACTGTTTCCCTTCTCATTCATTGGCTTTTCATGTTCTTCTGTCCTGTATGTAATGTTGTATAAGGACAAGAGCATGATATACTTCTGAATTACAAATAGTCTTGAAATGGCATTAGTCCCATAAAACAGAGGTGATCTAGATCATGAACAACATAAAACAATGCGAGTGAGACAAAATGGGGAGGGGTGAAATGGAAGAGAGAGTTTCGCCTGCGGTGCTATGGCTTTTCTTGGTGAAAAGAGAGAAAAAGGACACACATCTCTGAGTCTAAAAACACAACGAAAAAAAGGTGATAATTTAAACCTGGTGAGACACCTGATTCCTGTCCTCTTTATTGCACACCTTAAGCAAACCTTTAAATACACTCACTATACACTCACTATCCAATTTATTAGGAATACCTGTGCATCTGCCCATTCCTGCAATTATCTTGTCAGCCAATCATCTGGCAGCAGCACAGTGCATAAAATGACACGTATTAGTCTCTGCAGATAACACAGAATGGTGCAAAACACAAAAAACACCTATTAACGGCAGTACTGCACTGTGTTGATCAGAGAGGTCAGAAGAGAATGTCCACACTGATTGGAGCTGGCAGGAAGTGTCTCAAAATTCACAACACGAATCATGAAGTGGATGGGCTACGAGTACAGAAGCCCACATCAGGTTCCATTCCTGTCAGACAAGAACAAGGAGCTGAGGCTACAATGGAAACAGGATCATCAAACTGGTGAGTTAAAAAACTGGAGAAATAACAACTGGGCTTTGTCCAGTTTTCAACTGTTCAGTTAGTTTTTGTGATAATAAAATGTATATGTCACTGTTTTCCTACCATAATATTAATAGCAATTGTTAAATAAGTGCATGTTCAGAAGAGTAGCTTTTAACAAAAGAAAAAGAAAAAAAAAGAAAAAGTGTTAAATAGCAGGGTCAAAAACAAGCACAGGTCAATCAGCATGATCTGTAAACACAGTACACAGCATGATCTGGAGCATAAAGCCCAAAGAACTGAATGTATACTTCACAAATAAACAATGTAAACAAAGGTGATTTTAAACAGTGTTAAGCCAAACAAACATAATTAAACACAGCAGAACATGATTAGAATGATGGGAACTGTGAGTCCATGGTGGACATGTTTGTAGGTTGAGTCTGCGATGTGTGATGATGTGACCCTAACAGAAATGACAGATATGTACCTGTAAAGGTCATTTAATGTACATGAAGGGTTATTTAAATAACATGAAAATTGTTATATATATATAAAACAACCAATCAACATTATTATTATTATTATTATTATTATTATTATTATTATTATTATTATTATTATTATTATTATTATTATTATTATCAGTCAGATACATGAAGCCCATTCTTTACATGAAGCTTTCACTCAGAGACTAGAGAAGACAAAGAGCTCTTTTCAAAACCTACACTTCGGGAAAGAACAACGGCTTGCAACCCCTCAGGAGAACATTGGCTCTCCTTTCACACTCTCTCCTCTGTCATGTCTCTCTTTTGAGTCCCTTCTTCCAAGAAGTCGGGGCTCTGGGGACCTCTTTAAGCTGAGTATGTGCTTCATAACTGGTATATCACAGAACATATGCTTTGTTGCAGCCACAAAAAAGTGAAGCATTTCACACCCACTTACAAAGTGTACACCAGATATATCATAAGTTTAGTTTCTCTACAGAGGATGAATTATCTTTTGTCATACAGATTTTGCCTCATGCAAGCAGTTTTCCGGTACACAGTAAAGACAATTGCCGAAATAGAAAAAAGGAGGAAGCGATGGAAAGTCTTACAAACAAAAGCATGCTCACAGACAGATGAGCAGACAGATAAAGACAAACTGTTAGCTGAGCGAGGAATATGGGAATCAGATTGTGGGTCTGGCCGAGCAGGGAGATACTAGACAAATAAGACAAATGCTGTGGACACAAATGACCAAGCACAGAGCTTGATATTCTGGCGCCATGCAATCCATTCAACACCACACAGCACACACAATACACAGATGATCAAAATCAATAAGGGAGGAAAAGAGGGAGAAAAATAAAAGGGAGGCAAGCACAACTCAATCAATGAGCCTGTAGGTGATCAACAGCGGGCGGATGTTCACAGTGCACTTAGAACTTCACATGTCTAGGGGTGTGTGCATTCCCTTTCTTATCCCCTGGCTGCTGACGTTTTTGGACTGTATTGACTCTAAGGTTGAGGGTTTTTCTAGACGTGTGAGGACTAGCGAAGGGGAAGAGAAGCATTCCTGTATACGGGCTGCACTTTGTCGATAAGTCTGTGATGCCTGAGAGCAAAACAATAAAAGCGAAAGGGGAGAGGCCAGAGACTGCAAAGCCCTTAGCAAGCAGACAATACCTAAAACAACATAGTTATTCTTATCTGTAGGGTAATGTCTCCCCACAATAGTTTCGATTAGCTTGCTTGCTTTGTTACTGTCTCATGGTCCATGTGGGATATCGCTGCATGTGTAGGGTTACATATGCAGGTTTACTGTAACTGCTTAAGCCCCAAAAACTTGTAAATCATAACCAGCACAGATGGGCGGCCCGACTACATTTCAAAAAATATGAGCAAATAACAATGATTTCAAATGCTCTTGAATGATTAGTAGAAATGATTGTTCTATTCTAGGGGATTAAGGTAATCTTCTAGTTACACATTACAAATAAAAGCTTGCTTATTGGTTAAAGGGGGACTAATCCAACGTTCAGTCTTTATCTGCATGAAGCGTAATCCAGCCTGATTAAGCTCTTTCACTTTAATTACCATAATGAGATGTTAGCAAATTCGGTTACTTCACAATACTGAAGGCTTCTCTGCTTAATGATAGTCTGAGTCATTTACATGTCACAAAGGATATTTGTTTTGTCCTGATCCTGTTTGTCTTATTAGGCTAAATGAATTTGAATTGCTGTGGGATACCTGACTACAATGCACAATTTTGTGTGTGTGTGTGTGTGTGTGTGTGTGTGTGTGTGTGTGTGTGTGTGTGTGTGTGTGTGTGTGTGTGTGTGTGTGTGTGTGTGATTATATGTGTGTGTGTGTGATTATATGTGTGTGTGTGTGTATCTTTGGACATGAGACACCTGGCTCAGGGAAAAGTAAGCACATGTCTTAAATTAGATTACACAATCACAAATGTCCCAATCAAGCCTCATACATATTTCATATCTTCACCTCACAGAGTGATAATTACTTAATTAATATCCTGCCAACCTGCAGCTCCTCTGAGAACAGCCTGCCTGTAGTCCCTCGCCAGCCCAGTGGGAAGCCTGTAGGATGGGTGTGGCCCATAATGAAAGAGCCTTTTACAAGCTTGGGCAGCGGGTACCATCACCACCCCAACAGTTACCATGGAACTAAATCCTTGATCATTTCTGTCCCTGTTTCTTTCCCTCTCTTCTCTATAATCTGGTCGATCCAATAAAGTTCTCAGCTGGATCTGTCCTATCGACACAGGAAGAAAGAGATTTATTTTCTGTCCTGGTTTAGCCACATTCCCAAGAGCAGCAGGTTTTCTCTGGGTTTCTTATGTTGTCCCTAATGATGGCTCAGGCCTAGTTTATATCAGAGAATATCCGAGTCTCAATCGCACACGGACGGTTTACTTTCTAATTTATGCTGCTTTCTTATCACACAGAACACAGTGCTTATTTAAAAATTCAAACTGATCTTGATGAAAAAGTGTCTTTGATATATTTAGACTGTGAAACAATTGATATATTAAGTGCAAATGTCACTCTTGAGCTGTTGCCTCAAATCTTCAGATTTGTGAAATGGATCCTGTCTTCAGAAAAAAATGATTTGCCTTTTTTATAGACCCTGCTGTTTTTTTCTTCTTCTGTGTCTACAGTGATAAAGAAATAACTAATTAAATTGAAACGCCCTAATAACATGTGGCCTTATGGCAAATGAAAATAACATTAATCTGTGAAATAACTATGTTCTATATTTATATTTAACCTCCCAAAGCTGCTTTGTTCTCTACAGAATTTGAATAATGTATTACCTTGTATTACATTGTAATTAACCATTATCAGATGATTAGATTTATTTCCTTTTAGCACTTAAGAAATTAATTATGACCCCTCTGAGTATGCAAATGCACGGAAGGACGCACACAAGTGTTATAATATTACTGCGACAGGCCACCCGCCAGACTTCGTCTTAGTGTAGTGAGTACACATTGAGGCTCCCCCGTGGCCTCCAGTGACCAGGCGTGTGTCTTCAGAGATGAAAAAAATACATTTCTCTCACCATGCAATCAATCAATTTATAGGTTTCAGGCCAAGTCCAGGTTACTAATTACCCATTCAGAGGACAAGCTCCCTAAAGCTGGCAGGCCAGGCCCTCCAGGAGGCCCCCAGGGACCTGCTCTCTCTCTTCCCCTCATTAACTTCTCCTGTTCTCTACCCTTGCCTAGGCACCAGAGGAGCAGCCAAGGTTTGTGTGTAATTCAGTGGGCTGTCTCCGAGATGGCCAGGTGCCGCAGGGCTGGATGAGTAGAGGACACACTGCTCCATCTTTCTCACTCTCCTCCACTTTCTGTCTCTTCCTAAAGAGCTTTGCTATCATTTTGCAGCTACTCTAGCTTGCAACAGTTTCACCATCTTTTTTCCTGCTTTTTTTTTGCTTCCATGTGACTCCATCAAAGTCTATTCCCTCTTTGTTCGTTCTGTCCTTCGCTCCTGTTTTTATACATTCTCCTTCCCTGTTTTTCACTGTCTATTCAAACAGGATATACTTTATATATGCAGCTTCCCATCAAAACATACAGTCTGCTCTGGGTTTTTCCAATCTGTCTCACGCCTACATACTGAAATCTCTGCGGACAAGGACAGTGGCGTGCGTCTTCATGTTTGTTAAATCAGAATTAAAGAGAGTTTCACACTTTTCTGCTGCTTAGATTAGTTGGTTGAAACGGAATTAGTCATCTTAACATGCCATCAAGCCTGTGATGCACTGAACATGAATGTCAACAAGACAAAGATGCAATCATAAATGTGTGCAATCACAAATACATTACACACCCACATAAACATAGACACTTTACCTATACTCCCTTATACAAAACCCATGCACACGTACACACACAAAAGCCATAAAGACAATAACACAGCAGTTCGTTTCACTATTGTTCCTCCATTAGGGCTGTGTAACAGTGATTATGGCCTGTAACAAATAAGTAGATTATACTGATGCAATAAAACAGTGAATTGTTTTTTAATGGGTAACATGAAGAGTGAGTTGCTTTTATTGGAAATTCACTGTCATCTTCCTTTCATTCCTACCACCATCCTACTATTTTTGTTATTTCTCATAGTCTCATTTTTTTCTCTTGTTAAGCAGTACACACACATATACACATATATTGCATATCCGCAATATTTCTTGATCGTTTTGGATGCAGAAGCATGTACATAGGATGTCGTATCATAAACAGAACCCAAATGCAGTGCGAACATTCACATATGTGACACATTCAAGTGTATAGAGGATGTGTTTTGGAAAATAGTCGGCTCCAAAGACACACTGATGTGTGAGCTTCTGTATAACTTGTGCACACATTGCACCTTTTAATAGGATTAGTTGCTATATTATCCATTACCGAAGTATCACATTATCTATTTTTTCACAGGACTTAAAGCAATACAACACAATCTGTCTTGCATGCTGTGAACAAACATAGACATGCACATATGCAGGCACACACACAAACACCTATGCAGACCTACAGGCTTAACATACAGCCGGCTGAAAAGACAGACCCCACATGCTCCAGTGAGCTTTTTAAGTGACACATTGTGACAAGTGAACAGAATAACAGCTGTCATCTTTAATCCAATCAGTGTCCACCATGTCCATTCAAACTCCACCCTTGCTTTCAGCTTCCTCCCCCTCCATCCCTCACTGTCCCCTGACAGCTATCCATCCAACTGTGCTCAGGGACCACCAGCCTCCCAAAAGTAGGGAGATCAAGGCATGAGAGGCAATCTCATCCATACACATCACAGTCACCTCCCTAAAACATCTACCTCCTCAGCCCACTCATCTCCACTGCCTTAGGGCCCAGTTAATGACTTCTTCCCCTTTTCTGCATCTCAGTGAGTTTCCATCTGAAAGGAACAGCAGCAGATTAGCATAGTTGAGATAAGATTAGTCTAGCCTCTGCTGCTGGTGTGTTTGTATGAAATGAAGGTGGGGGGTAATGAGAAAATGTCCCCCTCCTTCTCTCCAACAGCAGGGGCAGGAAATGGTTTAATGTAATGAAAAGTAAGCAGGAATCTGTGGTCACTCATTATCTATAGAGCCAAGAGGCAATGTTGAAATCTGAATGGATCCTAATGGGGTGTGTGTAAAGAAAAGAACCAAGGACAGAAGGATTAATTAGACACAGGTCAATGAACATACCTCATATATATCACTTGACCTCATTCTATATGAAAGAGAAATGCATAGAAAAAGCAAGTACATTAAAATTGACTTATTATATTTGTGATTATTTTTTTTCTTACAGTTTTACACGAATGCTTACATATTACTATTTCATACTGACACAATTTATAGAAAGCAAGCCTCACTATGATGCCATTGCAAAGATTTAACTGTAACAGATGATGTAACGGTACAGATTTTCTTCACATGGAGAGAACAGAGAAAACCTTTATTCCCATTTCAAGACTGTTTTATCTTTAGTTCCTTTTTTTCTCAGAGTGTATTATGAAGCACCATTCTAAAACATAATAAAATGTAAGGACTACATGCAGCCAAATTCATTTTTTTAATGCACCAAAATTATAGTAATAATCAAATTTGCATTTATGAGACTGTTAAGATGCCCTATGTATATCGTATACAACATTCTCATTCTAACAAATGTGCTTTTGTAAAAACAGACTAATAGCTTACATGATATAAGTAATAATCTCAAGCAGTATATAATAATGAGAATTTGTTTGTTCAAATTTCTTTCTATTATCACAGCTCTATTTAGATCCATGCAATACCGTTTGGGCCAGTTCTGTTTATTCCACTTCCAAATAGTGAAAGTAAAATGGAAATAAACGCATTAATAAATAATTTGCTACATTTATATGCTATTTTCTCTAGCTGATGCCTGCATTGACACCAGCCTTCATGTTGTGACAGCTGTCCTCTCAATTAATCAGTGCAGTGTGAAAAACAGTTTATTGTGTAGGTGTTTTGATGAGAGTGTTCATGGTTTTGGAGCCTCTGTGCAAAATTTACGCATAGTTCTGAGAAATGTGCTGGAGCACTTGAAAGCAGATAACCCTAAATGGCCATGGGTAAAAGAGTATTTCTGAATTTATATAATATACATGTGTATATTTATTTGTGATTATGAATTAAAGGGATTGTCTTTCATTGTCATTTCATTAAAAAATCGCTCTGTGTTCTTCATTATGAGCTGTAGCTCAGGCTATAAGTGACCCAGTGATCTTACAAAAACTGACCCCTTGTCCTGCTGACCTCAGCTGGTAGTGTTCCCTGTTTTCTGATGGATTCTATGGTGGCAGTCTGTTCTGCCCAAGTGACACTGGACCCCCTCTCTGTGCCTTCCCTTCCTCTCGCAGCTCGAGTGGAGCTTGCCCCCATGGAGTTCTCATTTGTGGCTTATCTGCGCCAAATCAATGTGCCCTCTGCTCCTTCCCAGACAGGGAGCATGGATCAGCACTTTTTTCTGTCTGTGTGCGTGTGTATTTCCTTCCGTTACCTTGTTTTCACTAACCTTTCTCCACTTCCTGCCCTTCCAAAACCACAGCGTCTCCTGGCATTGCTTCATCGCTCTGTCAACCTCCACACAGATTTTTTTATAAGTAACTATATTCTCTCTCTCTCTCTCTCTCTCTCTCTCTTCTTCTTCTTCTTCTTCTTCTTCTTCTTCTCCTGTCCCATCTCTTTCGGTATTACAACCCAGTGCTACTGGTACTGAATGTCCCTTATGTACTCGGTGCTTAGGTTGGCCTATTTCAAAGCTGTGGCCAGTCTGGATACACTGCAGCTGTGGGAATTCAGAGCAATTCAGAGCCTGTGGAAGAACTGGGGCAGGAGCTGAATTCATCTCTAACAAAAGGATAATGCTTTTGATCTGCTCATCCATTCTCTACTATATATATATATATATATATATATATATATATATATATATATATATATATATATATGTGTGTGTGTGTGTGTGTGTGTGTGTGTGTGTGTGTGTGTGTGTGTGTGTGTGTGTGTGTGTGTGTGTGAGTGTGTGTGTGCGTGCGTGCGTGCGTGTGTGTGTTGTAGTGATTGTTAAAACCATTTATCTTAGTATCATAGTAACCATAGTAGGCAGGTGAACAGTTAGTTCTCAAAGTTTATGTATTTGGAAACAGGAAAAATGGACAAGTGTAAGGATCTGTGTGATGTGGACAAAGGACAAGTGATCACTAGGAAGATTGTCTCAGAGCATCTCCAAAACAGCAGATCCTGTGGTGTCCCATTTTGCAGTGGTCTAAAGAAGAACAACTGGTGAACTAGTGACAGGATCATAGGTCAAGGCTCCAGGGTTCAGCAATATGCATGGGGAGCATTGTTTGGTCTGATCCCACAGAAAAGCTACTGTAGCACAGATTGTTAAATTAAATGAGGCTGATAATGCAGAAAGGTGGCAGAAAACACAATGCATCTTAGCTTTCTGCACAGCCACAGACCAGACAATTTTGTCCCCTGTCCACCACTGTGTACTTTAACTCTTACTCAAGTACATTTTTATTTAAAAAACTTTACTTTTACTTCAATACATTTGGCGTCGTTCCTCCGTTAACTGTGAAATAGTAATAAATATGAGATTTTTTAAATAATTAGCTTATATGACTTCTTTGCAAATCCAGAGGCTGCTATGTATCTCCCACTTACGTTTAGTGCATGTTTGATTGGAAGATGAAGACTGAAGCAGAGGAAGACTTCTGCAAGTTGTCGGAGGCTGATCACCTGTGGCCTCAAGTTCAGTTGATTTTTTCACTCTAAGATGACCAAAACAAGCTGAAATACATTACAAGGATTACAGGCCCATAAATTGAACAGCATACTGTGATGTCTTGCATTTAATCACAAATCCGAACACCTCGCTAAAGTGTAAACATACATACAAAATTGTATTTTATTTTATTCGGGACTGCATTGTAAATATCTTGAGAGCCAATTACTACAATTAATTTACTTCAACAGTAAAGTTCTGTAAAAAAGAACATATGACCATATAAACATTCACATACTGAAGCGCAAACAGATAGGCTACTTAGATAGGCTACTTTACTTCAACCTGCATTTTATATAAGCAGAACAAAGACACAGGACAAATGAGAGGTGTGTGAAAGCTCCCATTTACCATCTACTTAGTGTTCCTATAATAATGTACTTTCAATTAAAAGTAAAAAAAAATCATAATTACAGTATACAGAGTATACTGACAAACTACAGAACAGATTAAAGAGTCTTAAATCTTTTTTTGCCATTTGTCAAAACTGACAGCCATCATTTTCTGCTTCGATTCAAAAATCACCAGCTGCCATTACCTTCATCCCAACTTAGGACTGTGCTGCGTCAGCACTGAAAAAGGGCAATGATATTTGCACTCACAGGTCTTTGACATTAAACATATTCCATACTTCTGAGGCATTTGTACCTGCAACCATCAAGTGTGAATCATGTTCTTCCTGCGCATCTGACAGCTTACAGAGCTGCCTCCACTATCCTTTCATTATCCTTCAAACCACAGAACTATATACAAATAAAAACATGACATATGGTAAACAAATATTACCCAAAGTTTATTAACTTGTGCCACAACGAGCCAAAGCTTATTTTTTATTTAGAAGCACAGCAACAATGTGGTGTGTTTCTGGCTGATACAGAGTGTACTGTATGCATGTATGCAAAAATGTATCCTCTCTCACTCTCAAATACACACACACACACACACACACACACACACACACACACACACACACACACACACACACACACACACACACACACACACACACACACACACATAGAGAAAAACAGAGAGAGGGTTTGACAGTTCCCCATGGCCCTGCAGGTAGTTTTTATGAGGTAGTTTCTTCTCATTATCAGGGCTGGGGAAAAGACCTCGATCATAAAACACACCCTCCCCTTCTGTGTTAAATCTGGACCAATACTTTGTATCAGACCCTTTGATGACAATATCAAACATCCACTAAGCCACTGGATAGACACGTTTCACATCTTTTTAAGCCGTGTAGCCGTTTTAGGGGAATATACCATTTCAGCTTAAGATACAAATTCCATAGAAATGAAACGAAAGCGCATCTTTTTGGCAGCTATTTTTAAAGTAATTAATGCTTATGGAATCCTTTCTATTCTGTTTTATTTCCAACATTATACAATTTTTTCTCTTTATTTTCTCTCTAATATTTTTTCATCCAATTCCTACGCCTATCATATGACGGCTACCACGGATGTGCTTTATCTGAGACAACTGCATCTGCTCAAACTGCTGCTCCTGCTGTGTCACAGGGCTGTGTAACACACTATGAGGCTATCCGTCCCTTCTTGCATGCACAAGCTAGTGCTGGCTAGCATTAAGTGTATGCCATCCCTCCTACACAGAAAGCATAGTAATTTCTTGGACTCTGTGCCATAGATGAGACAACAAGAATATCACAAAAGCTTTTCTGTTGCACTATTCAGGAGCTCTGGTGTAGTGTATTTATATCCAGCGTATATCTACATACTGAAAGAGAACATTACCTTCAACCCATTACATCTCATGAGCACATGATGAGTGCATTATCAACTTGTGCTAAACAATGTCAACAATATGTCTTTTTCTTTTTTATTATATTTTTATGTTATTAGATATTCTATATATCATCTATTGATTTTATTTTTTTTAGTAGATCATCTGTCAGATAATCATATTGTCCTTAGACTTTATCCCAATTTCAAATTCAGTTCATGTCTAGCATTTTCATGAACACTTGCTTCCCACAGACCATTAGACTCCTAAACAGATCTGCCTGATTGCCATTTCATTACATTTCACTCCACTACTCTACTCTACTCAACTCAACTCTAACCACTGCACTGAGACAAGAGAGACATTATATTCACCAACTCCACATGCACACATCGCTTCACCTTTTCATTCTGCTGCTCCAGAGTATTTTAGCAGAGTTTAAATGACCATAAAACTCCTGAGCAATAGAGAGTTTGGTTTGTGAAGAAATTAGTGTTATTGTTTGGTTAATAGGTTGCTGTATAATGTTTTGTCTGTATTTATTGTCACTGTATTTACTTTTGTACTAGTCTGTGCTTCAGGGGAAATACATTTTATCCCTCGGTCTGTCTGTGATGAGAAACGTAATAAAATATACTTTACTTCAATAAAAATTTGAACATTATGTTGAACGATAGATAAACATCAATTGAGGGGGTTTTATTTTTAGAGGAAATCAGAAAACTTCAAAGAAACCCTGCACCCTGAACCCTGATAGAGAGAACAAACTTCACACATTTAAAAAAAAACATGATTTTATTTTAATTGTTTTTCCAAGTAACAAGCTAGCTAACCTTGCTGGTTAAATCCAGAATTTTTCAGAATATTATGAGATGTCAATCATAATAGTTTACTTGCAGGATATAGTCTTGAATCTACCTTTTATCAGTATGAGCATCTAGTTTTCAATCAAATATTGGTTATACATTGTTTTTAAGCATCTATGTGTATTTTTCTTATACTGGCTGACTGTTAGGTACAAAACTTGAGGCTGACAGGATGTTGCCAAGGCTCTGACTTAATCACTGACTCACTGATATTGTAGAATTTACAGTACCTTGTTTTTTCAAAAGTTTGGGGAAATATATTTGTACGAGTCAAAAGAAGCAAGATTTTCAACTTCACTTCCAGTTAATACTTTATGTACTACTTCGGGGCTTTTCACATTTCACCTCAGAGGTATCATCATTCAAACCCTTTACTTAACCCTTTCACACTGGAGGCTATGAATCCCTGGTCTGAAGCAGGGTTAGTGGTTTTTGTGGCGTTAACCCCACACTGTCAGCCCGAATATGCACAGTGTGAAGCGATGTGGTGTAAGAGTGTTACGGCTAAAGGTTTAGCAACAGACACCCGATCATAATTTGAACAGAACATGAAAACACAGACATAGCAATAATTAACAAAAACAGCTTGGTATGTGAGGCAGCAAATAACTAAATTTCAAATTTGTGGAAGTATTAGCGAGCACCTAGCCATCTACACAACAAATTTTAAAAAAGCTGTGAAAGATAAGATAACTGCTCTGTTGCAGAATGACAGATGTCCTTGATGCATAAGTGCAAGACAAGCCATTATTTAAACCGGTGGCACGTTGTATTTATCTAATCACGAATGCTGATACTGCAAATACACAGATAAGAATGTTATCCAGAGTTTAGCAACATACAGTGTGAAATGTTTGATTATGAATATCCAGGATTAATTGTTTAATGTATGAGCAATGTGCGAGGTGTGAAGACTGTGTGATAACCCAGGATTATGTTTACTCCTGCTTTACAAGGCCCCAGCATTGATTATTTTAAGTATGAAAAGCCTTTTTGTTATTGCAATATAGGTACAGCAATGTTACAGCTATACATTAATGTCATATGATAGGAGATCATTTTCTACTATAAAGTCAATAGCTTGACACATGGCATTCTATCCCAGAATGCCATGTGTCAAACTACCACATATTTATGATGAACAAGTATCATGTTTTAATTTAATAACAAAAAACCTTTAAATTGTACAATGTCAAAGAGATCCTCTTCATATGCATTTAAAATAAAATAAAAAAAAGAATATTTATTTTCAGATTTCTCCCTGGAAAGAAATTAAACGATTTGACCAGTTGAAACCATGTCAGTACATTTAAGATGCAGGTACAGTATGCAGGCTAAGCTGTGATGATAAGAATACCCTGCAGCCTCAGGAAAAACAGCCCATGTCTGCTCTGAATCCTGCAAACGTGGGTTCTGTTACTCTGGCTTCATATCTGTATGCAGCACAGACATACAGGTGGAAATTAGAGACATGGGGGCCAGAACAGGACTAAACGTTTTTATCAGAGGGCCTCCTCACTCCCAAGCTCCCGCTGACACCCAACCTGTAGAGATGAAACCTCAGCACGTTCAACTGCACATCTCCTCCATTTGCAGTCAGTGAACAGGAATGACAGGAAATAACACGGTGCCAGAATAGCAGCAACACTACAGGGAGAAGCACAGCTATGCCTTATAGTCTCAGCACTATGATGAACAAGCTGAAAATTAAAATCCTCCCACTCTACACTCCCCATAATTAACCACGTATGGGGAAGACAAATGTAGGCACACAGATTGGTTGGGAGAAAGGGACTAGAGACAGAGAGAGATATAGAGAGAGAGCAAGAGAGCGAGACAAAAGGAGTGGTGTGTTTCATTAAGTTTCCTTCTCCCAGTCGTGCTCCTGATGTGCAGTCAGCACATTCCCTGGCTTCGTTCCTGTGCATGCTCTGTCACAGTGTCACACACACACACACACACGCACACACACACACACACACACACACACACACACACACACACACACACACACACACACACACACACACACACACACACACACATTTTCTTGCTTATCCAGTGCTGGTAGAAAGATCAGTGCTTGAACAGAAACACTGAGGTTTGTACTCAGACTAATGCCAGCGTGTTGCTAATTTGGTTGAACAGAAGCCAATTTTTCCTATTTGTGCTCAGATGCTATTTTCACTGCCAGAAGTGAAAATGTCTGTGGAGGCCAGGACAGAGCAGCACAACCATGGTGTGACATTCAAAGCACACACTGGCGCAGTATTTTCAACCCATTTTGGTCAAATGTTAATGATGCTGCCTCCCAGGGTGGCACAGACGCAAGGCTAAAACTGTATTTATCTGATTTCAAATGAAGTCCCTATCCTATTTCTAACAATCTGGTATTGTGCATATACTTTATCTAACAAAGAACTGAGTACATGTGACTGAAATTTTTTTTTATAATAGATTGAGAAGGTGTTGATTAAGTGTCTATAACTGTGCTATAAATGTACTATAAGAGTAGCTCAGCAAACCAGAAGATTTTGTTAAAACACAATTTTAATACAAAGGGTCTTGTATCGTCGGCACTCCAAATAGTTTATTAACACTTTTTTTAACATTCAACACAAGTTCTGTGACAAGATGTGTTCTTAAACAAGGGAAAAGTCTCCACTGTCAGTAATTCATAAAGGAAGATAGAAGCTCGTTATCTTCGAGACAGAGGGCATTTTGTTTGTTTATCGGATCATGACAAACTGCATTTTTGTCTTATTAACTTCACAAGCTGTTGAGTGAATAACAACAGGTTACAATTACATGCTAAAATGTAAGTGATAACAACTGCAAATTCATGTAAAGCATGACATGTCATTCTTTAATAAATAAAAAATTCTAAAATAAAAAAAAAATATATCTTTGAGGTTGGTAGTAAACACCAGTAAGTAATCAAACTGATGTAAAAGCTTTCTTGAATGCTTACACACAAGTGATCACTTAGAGGGCACGATTACATTGAAACGTGCGCGCAGCCAGACAGTTATTTTTAACACTATATATGAACGTGAAATATATAAAAAAAAGAAAGAAAATCCAATCGTACATTATTACAGAAGTGTTACAGGGCTGAACTCATTTTAAAATGAATCAAAGGTTCTGATATGATTGAATCTCACCCCAACACACCGTTTGATGATGTATTATTTCAAGCACTGCCGTGTCTTAATATTAACTTATCTTTCACACACATAAGAATGGCTTATTTTTTTGCGTTTGATAAAAATATACAGTAGCATCCATGTTCTGCAGAATTCATAGAGCATGTTGTTTAAATGCTGTTTACGAATAAATGATCATAAGAATTCATTCCTAATACACAGTAGCTTCATTTCTGTTTTTAGCCTTTTTTTTAACACCATAGAAAACAAACTCACTTGTATCCAACAGTGATAAATAATTCCTCTTTAAGGTTTAGAGTACAACCAGTGGATTGAGAAATCTTGCATCATATAATGAAGGCACTGTACAGCTCCACAAAACAAAGGGATTGCATGTCTTCTCTACCCAGTAGAATAAACATCATGTTTTCACTGAATGTGACCTGAGAACCTGAAGAAAGCTACACTTTCACACCAGTTCAAACCTCAGATGTGGCAAAAGCCTTCCAATCAAATGCAGAAGAGCACAAGACAATCATTTTGCCAAACCGAGTTTCTATTGGTGGCCACGGTGCAGTTCAACAGTAAAGCAGGCGAGCACAGTTTAACGGTTTAACCTTCATCAGCTCTGCTCACAGCTTCACTGCTTCAGCTGCTGGCTCCCATTTGTAAGAGTTCTCCCTCACAAAAGCTGAGAGACCATAAAAAAAGCCTCAGCGCAGGGGAGAGGAGGAACCATTATGTGCAATTTATAAACCATTAAGAGCCTTATGAAAAAGTGAGGCAGCAAACTGATGGAGGGAGGAGAGTGCAGAGGCTGTGAGGCTGAGCAAAAGAGGTGCTTCATTTGGGAAATGTATTTTGGCTGCTGTCGGTTGGAGTGGTTAATAGGGCCTGGGGTCACCTCTAGCCCACTGTGTGATGTAGCTGTGTAGGGAAACAGACACTGAGAATAAAACACAAAGAGTGAGAGAAACAGACTTGGTGTCAGAGCTTTATATTCACACATCAATATATGATGTCCTGTCAATCCAGGATTTTTCATAGAAATTCCTGCAAAATTAAACAAATTAACACAGATTTTCCACAGGTCCCCTATGTGATGTCATCACAACACACAATGTCAGACAAAGCCCTCTTCGAGATCCGTAGCAAACAGGCACAGCTATCATAGAAAGCAATTCCATATGTGTCTTTACTGTAGTAGTTTAAAAGCAGAATCTTGTGCTTGCATTTTCAACAATTCAAGTCCCAAAAAGGGACTAAAAGGTACGTTGCAAGTTTGAAAAAAGGCAAAGACAAAGAAAGAATTTTCAGCCTGTGGATCCCTGTGTGGTTTTCTGCTGTTCTAAGCCCATGTGCCTCAAGGTTCGATGTGTGGTGCATCCTGCACTGCTCAATACTTCTGTAAAGAGTAGTATGTTTTAGTCACTGTAGCCTTCCTGCCAATGTAACCCACACTGTTAAACATATCAAAAAGGTTAAACTTAGAAACTGCTGCCTTAACAATGTGAGTAAACTCAACTATAACTCACACGCAATCAAGACCATTGATTTGAGTTTTAATTAAAAAATACATATAAGCTTGAGTTCAATATCTAAAATTTAAAGAGTTAAAGAAAAGAAATAGGCTATCATGTTTTACAGTGTAGTCTGGCCATTCTCCTCTGAAGTCTCTCATAATAAAAATCGGTTTAAAATCAAATCAAATCAATCAAATCAAATTTTGAAACATACAGAGTACGACATGCAGTGAAATGCTTTATGCATCTGTCCGGTATTCAAACATAAGGAATGCAATTAGGGATAAAAATATAACCAAAAGAAGGTAGATAGCTAAAAAAGTATAAACTATATAAAAATAAACTATATAAAATATGAAAATATAAGTGAAATATAATATATATACATATACATAAATATACATAAATGCGTAAGGTTTTTAATTATTGCCCTTAATGTGCAGTATGGTGTGTATAAGGTGTATAAAGTAGTACTGTGCTGTGCTGAGTCCAGAGTTAAAGTGACAGTCCAGAGTGTCAGTGCAAAAAAGGTTTGCAGAAAAAAAAAGTGAAGGGGAGAGGTCCAGTACTAAGTCCAGATCTAGATCCAGATCCTTGGTGTTTCCTGGTTTAAACTCTAAATGTAATGCTGATTTTAAATGATTTTATGCACAGAGCTGCTACCACATGGCTACCTAATTATATAACTGCCTGTTGCAGGTGTTTCTATTAAAGTGGCCAGGGGATGTAGCTTTAAATTGAAATCTGATCATAGAGCCAAGTAATAAGCTTAAAATGTCAAATACTAGTTGGTGTTCTTTTGTACTATCTCTACTGTTTTCGAAAAATATCTTGAAGTAGTAATGAAATATTATATATTGCAGACTTTTGAGGTTGCTTTACACAATCCTGTCCTGACTGTCAAATATAAAAAATATTTGGTCACTTGCACTTGGTTATCAGCCATAACATTAAAACCACTTGCCTAATATTTTGTATTTCCCTCTTGTGTTGACAATTCTGCTTTAATACACAGCAAGCGGTGATGTGCTGTGTCTTCTGACACATTTCTATCAGAGCCAGCATTAACATTTCCTGTAATTTGTGCTACAGTAGATCTTCAGGGAGATCAGACCAGAACTAATACAGTAGCTTTCACACTCTGTGTGCACCAATGGGCCTTGGGTGCCCATGACTCTGTCGCCATTTCACCAGTGTCCCATTTTTGTTAGGTATTAAGTACTTCATAAAAGGAAAACCACACAAGACCTTCTGTTTTGGAGAAGTTCTGACCCAGTCGTCTGACTAACACAATTCTGCTCTTGTCAAAGTGACTTCTTATGCTTGCCCATTTTTCCTGTTTCCAAAACATCAGCTTCAAGAACTAACTGGTCATTTGTTAGTGTTTTTCATGTTATGGTGGATCTGTCTAGCTTGGTAGCAGAACTGTAGGATTATTGTGAATAAAACAGAGATGTCCAAAAGAATCAAAATTTCTGTTTTAGACCACGCTGAAAGCTGAGTTTTAACTTTAAACAATGCAAGAGCTGCATTCTGATGCTTCTGGTCCTAGTACTGCATGTTTCCTCATCCAATTCATCTCATCAAACAATCTTCTGAGTTATTGTGTGAGTTTGCAATCATTCCAGATTTTATGTTATGTATGCAGAGACTGAATGTATGATATGCAGCTTCAGGAAGGTGAGAAGGGTCAATAGCTGTGGCCTAGTGTGCGTCTGAGAGGAGCCTGAGGCCAAGATGTGCCATATCACAACACCACCACAGTCAATACACTCCAGATTGAGCCCTCATCCTGCACACTGCAAACGGGAACAGAAATCAATGATCTCAAAAAGGTTACATATCAAACTATTAAATACCGTATTGACCGAGGTCCTGAAATCTCTTCCATTGTATAGATATATAGAAATATAAGTGGGTGAAATGATGGTCAATTATTCACTTCTGAGACAGCAGACAGTTATTGAATATTATACACAATCACATTGTTGGCTTTGTTGCTGCAGTATAAAAATAATAATAAAAACATTACTTTTCTCGAGGTCCCAGAATCTGTGTTATATTGCGAGCTTCATGTGAAGCAAAATGAATATTTCTGTCTTACACCAATTCATCTTATTTCTCAAGGCCGTCATAACTGTGACTTGGGAGAACAGCAGTCTGGAGACAAGGAGGTGATACTCAAAAGTGAAACGCTGTCTCTACTGTGTCAGGGAATTTGATTCTGCTGCAGATTCTCTGCATCACCTCATCATATCAATCAGTAGGTGTCAAACAGCCATCAGGTGTGAGACAAGGCTTATGTAACAGACATTGCAAAAGCATGCAAAATATGTAATGTCTTGACAAAGTAAGGGAGAATACAAGCATTATAAACCTAAATAAAGGCTGGCAGCATAAAATAAATCAACGGGTTTAAAGTGAAAATCGGAAGAGCAATGAGGAGACAGGTGAGAATGAAGGAGGTGCTAACGCCGAGTGATAAAAAAAAGTATCATTTGGCAGGTATGGATGTGTGGGAAAGGTGTTCTGTTATGACAGTGAGAAGATGGTGGATAACAGAAAGAATGAGGGAGAGAAAAAGAGAAAAAATGGTGTCGAAGTGGGATTTTGTGATGAAAATGTGAAAATAAACACAAATAGAAATAATGAACAGGGAGAGGAAACAGAACATCTGAGAAGACTGGAGTGAAGAACAGGCCTTTTATCATATCACAAATGATCACTTTTAAATAACTGGTCCCTGTGGAAAGGGACACAACAGCACAGAGGGAGTCTTGGAGAAGTGCTGGTGATTATAAGTATCTAATCAATACCTGAGAAAAGAGTAGGGGATTGAACAGAGGAGGAGAAGGACTCAGAGAGAACTGTGTGTGTGTGTGTGTGTGTGTGTGTGTGTGTGTGTGTGTGTGTGTGTGTGTGTGTGTGTGTGTGTGTGTGTGTGTGTGTCAGGAAAAGAGAGAATAAAGAATGACGGCAGTTTGGGAGTGTCCGGTGAGAAATTAGATAATTTCAGAAGGTGGGTGGAAAATGTCTCCTTTTACCTAGAAATAAAGTTGTTCATCAATTTCAATCTTCAGGGGGGATTCTGGGGTTGAACTCAGACCAGTTAATGTGGAGGAAGTCTGGGACTTTGAAAGCACCTGTCATACCCTTCTTTTCTACATTCCTCACCATGGGGAAGACTGTGCTCCTCCCAGGACAGCCTGGGTAATCTTGCATGGCCGGAAAACGTGGCACTGGCTTCGGAACCCTTTGTTATTTAGTGTTCACTTTCTATCTCTATTCCACCCCCATCCTCAGTGTGACACACAATTTATGAGGACAATTGTGGGGCATGCTGCGCTCCAGCGAAGCACCCTCTGATTGATGGAGAGACGGAGAGAGAGAAAGAGACGGATGAGGTAAAAAATGGACAGTGTAGGGTTGAGGGGAAAAAGGAATGTTCTCAGACAATGTTGATTAAAAGTTTATGTTTCTTCACCTCATTGAATTCCTCTCTTTCAGAAATGACGGACATGGGTTTATGCCCATGGTTACAGTGATGAATGACAAACCTGCTGATTATATTTCTGTAGCAAGAAATGTGAAGCTGGAGAGAAAGATTCTTTTTTACGGGGAGTAATGTGCTATGGAAAAATAGAAGAAGATAAAGACTTGGTATAAAGACAAGGTATATTTGGGCAAAGTTAGGATAACAGCAGTCTGGAAAAGGCAATATATGGCTATTAAGTTTAGCTGAACTATAACTGGCTCTCATCTGTCTTTTAAAATGCCAGTAAGCCAGCAAATGTCACCAGAATGTCCTTCCCTTCTCTGAATATTCTTTTGTAACTTAGTACAGGACACTTCCATCATCATCATCATCATCATCATCATCATCATCATCATCATCATCATCATCATCATCATATCCCTGTCTACTTCTCTCTCTGGACTTTTCCTGATTGCCCCAGAAACGTTCACAGCCATCAAATCCTAACAATCCATTAAATTAATAACTTTGGAGAATTCAGTTTTCAAAGACGCTTAGAGTAAATCTTAATGAGATTAACCCAATTGGTGTTCATTTTTATTCTGAGCTATAAATCGATAATCCAGTGATTACAGTCTCTGCTTCAGAACAAGCCCCGCAGAACCTATTTACACGACCTCGGGTTGGGACTTTATGTGAACAACATCACAATATTTTCTCACACACTGCTAGAATTCCTGTAGGGACTGCTCTCTGAAAAACACATATATTTTTAGTCTTTTCGACACTGCCTGGTGTAAAGAAACAACAACAACTGCAGCACTAGAGCAGAGGAAGTAAACTACCTAGAGAGTAGATGAGTGAAGAGAGGTGGGATGCCGGGGGAAAAAAGACAAGAACATGAAGCCACGGCTGCACTGATGAAGGAAAGCAAGGTTTGTTCTCTTTGCTCCCTATTTATTTGAGCAGTTTCATTCCCTCATGTACATTTTCCTTTCGTAACAAGTGTTTCCTTCCTCTCTTCTATACAAACTGTATTCCTCTCACCTACGTTTCAAATCCTACATTTCCTGCCCTTCTCATTTCTTTTCCTTTATTCCAGAAGCTTGTTGGATTCATGGAGGGTTACATAGTCATTAATAAGCCATTGTCTATAGGTAGGCATGCTGACAGGACTCCCGGCAGAGGAGCTTTCTGAGCCAATGAGGTTAATTTGAAATATGTCGCGAGAAGCAGGGCACAAAAAAGCTCTGACTAAACCCAGCTGGCCAATCTGTTCTCTCCATACACAATTGCTTGGGAAAATGACATATCCTCAGATCCAATGGGATTTGTTCAAAAATTTCAGATTCTCTGCCACTCCTGAATTATGACTAAATTTACAGTAAGTATGTACTCCATGAGTAAACATAAAAAAACCCTAAATATCTCAAGGATAATATACACAAAAGCCAGAGGTGAGGAGATGGAAGTGAGAAACAGGTGTGGCCCTTGGGGCCTTGAAAGGTCTCACAGTCCAAATCACTCATCTGGAGCTCATCCAGTGATACATATGGCGACCAAATGGTTCCTGCCGTCTCTCATCAATGCAGGTTAATATATTCATCACTACTCAGCTCAGGTCATCATCACACACACACATCACTCCCACTCACACACAGCTGCAAGGTTCAGCATAGGCTACAATATCATAGGAGGAGAAACACTCTGTATGGCATTACCAATATGAGAATGGCATGGACTTGGATGCTCCCATTCATCAGCAAGCGTATCTGCAGCTAATTAAACATGCAGAGTGCATGATTAAGATACACACACAGACTCCACAGCAGAGGCGGCTTCCTAATGCATTAATCACCGCTCTGTTGGAGGTCTGGCATATGAGGGTGCGCATGAGTCTGGGTGAATCGTTATGTATTTGTAGCAAAGGAAGTATGGAAATTTGTGAGGTTTTTTCACCTAAATTAACACTGTTGTCTTCTAAAAGCCATTAAGTTTATTCATAAGTTGAAAGATAATTAGACGCTTGGATTATAAACCATTTTTCTTCTGCAGTGTGATGTAAGTCAGAGTGAAACAGCTCAGCGTTTTTGATGGATGAGAGCTTGGGTGAGGAGAGGGGGTGGTGAAAACATGACATGATATTTTTAGTTAATATTATTTGGTTCCCGCCCACATGTACACAGTGCTGTAGCCATAAATCTGAAGCTGGTTACAGGTAGGCAAAAGGCATTTCAGTTTAATGAAAGACAAAACTTTTAATTCTGCCATGATTGATGATGATGACTAGCCTACAACAACAAGATCATGCATATGGACTAACAAGGTAAAGCTGTCAGGTTTGATTTAGAAAAGACAATATTTGTGTAAATACGTGAATCACCCAAGCACTGCTGTCTGCCACGCGAGGCTTCACAAAATCATTCAAATTGAAAAAATAAAGACTGAGTAAACCCAGGGCTTCTAATTGGATAACAGAATCCATTATATCAGTAAGCTTGTTCCTGGCTTGCTCCACTGCTATTGAGCTCTACCCTCCATCTTTGTCAGAACAAAAATGCCCAAAGTGAGGAAGACATTCAGCTGGGCGGGGATCCCTGCCTCAGTGCATTAATTAATTTATTGAACCCAGTGACGGCAAACAAAATCAGGTTTCGCAAAGAGAAAAAACTGGATAGAGATGCCTGCTTAGCAAATGAATTACACAATGCAGATGGCTGTGTCTCTTCATTTATATCGTTATCTATTTTGCAGCTGAGAGGACACTTGCTTACTGCAGTGGTGCATTTAGGCTTGACTAATGAAATAAAAGAAAATGATGTACCGACAAACCTTCTGCTCTGCCAAGAAGCCAAAAATGGCCTTAAACAGTATCGTAATGCTGCAATAACTCTGCTTCCTAAAGGAGACGCCAGCATGCCTAGAGTTAATGAGTGAAACGGCATACTGTTTATGACAGCGCCAAGACTGACTTTTATAGCCAGGGTTTATTGCTTTACAAATTAACGCAGGCTGAAGGTGATTATTTATATCTGTTAATTAACTTAATTAAGATGGGAGGATTTTGCTTCCTGTAGTCCCTGTTAGAATTATGCAATGTTGTAAATTTTCATGCCATTCCTCTCGACCACTTAGACAGAGCCACAAGGTAGGTGTGTTTGTGTGTGTGTGTGTGTGTGTGTGTGTGTGTGTGTGTGTGTGTGTGTGTGTGTGTGTGTGTGTGTGTGTGTGTGTGTGTGTGTGTTTGTGAGAGAGAGAGAGAGAGAGAGAGAGAGAGAGAGA
Organism: Tachysurus fulvidraco; assembly: GCF_022655615.1. NCBI lineage: Eukaryota > Metazoa > Chordata > Actinopteri > Siluriformes > Bagridae > Tachysurus > Tachysurus fulvidraco. The sequence continues at coordinate 16,494,696 of NC_062521.1, forward strand.
GAGAGAGAGAGAGAGAGAGAGAGAGAGAGAGAGACAGACAGAGAGAGACAGAGAGAGACAGAGAGAGAGAGAGTTTTAGTTAAATATAGCCATATAACATCCAAATCTATCAGGGAATTTGGCTGGCTCCCATGAAAAACATGCTAAAATTGTGTTTAAGGGTAGAAATGCCACTTCAGGTGCTAAGGTTATTTGGAAAAGACCTACAGGAAGGGTACCTACATAGTGCCTTTATAACACATTCATAAGCAAAATGCATAAATATTTGATATAGCAATGCCAGATAATTTATGATGATGATATACGAAAGAAACCTTGAGAGGCAGCCCATTCCCATCTGGGTGACATCAGATAGTGTGATTATAAACCATTTCCTTTCTGTAACTGAACACTATATACTCGGGTGCAATTTTGTAAGCAGGGGCTTACGAGCAAAGTACAATCATTAATACAATATAAAGAATTTGGTAGACTCTCTTATTCAGAGCAACATACAAAAGTGCTTATAAGTCCCTATCAATTAATACATCAACAGTGGTTCACTATTTTATAGAGAGGATACCATCAACCTAAAATTCTGTTACACATAAAATAAAAAGTTCTAGTTTAAGTGTTTCAGGAAGAGGTCTAGTGGACATCTTTCAGACATCTAGTGGAAGTACATTTCATCACCTCGGTGCCAAAACACAAAACATACATAAAACAAACACTCTTACCCTGAGAGGTGGTGGGACCAGTCGATCAGTGCTAGTAGCTCTGAGGGAGTGAGGTTTTAACATATAGTTTAACTTCTAGGTACATGGCCTTTTAATAAGAATAAGAATGTCCTACTGTATATGAAGTAGATACCATAATAAAGTACTGACAAATTGTGTCCACATTACTTCTTACTTTTTGTGATGTGTGCTTATGGTATTTCTCTCTTATCTCTTACAGAAGTATGGGCTTGAATGCATATTTCATTTGTATGAAAATGATCATGCTGTCCAGTTCCAATACGGATTCTTATTAATGAAGCCCATGAATGCCAGGCAAATTAATGACTAGAATGTCCTCAAACTACAGTGTTAACCGAATTTACATTTCTAACAATATTATGAAGACTTGTTTGCACCTTTTACACCTTCGTCAAAGTGTCATGAATGTGCTGCTAGTAAAAACAAGCTAATAACGTGCAAGAAATGACTAAAATATCTCAATCTCAGAATCTTGACTGGTTATTATTCATCAGAATAATAATTATTCGACGTTCTTTCCTTCATGTAAAGACAAATTGGCATAAAATCTCCAATATCATCTTACATTTGACATAAAACTTTTAGAATTTCTCTGCCATTAGGTTATAAAATATGTATGCAGGGTTTTATGAATGTATTGTAAAAGCCACTATGTAGGTACTGTTCAGAAAAAATGCTACCTCTAGATGGGTTTCAGAAAACTAATTGGTGCTTGGTGTTACATATCATTTTGCTCCTCTGTTTTAAAGAGAGCTTTGAAAGAGAGCTTTACTGTAAAACATATCAACATAGTTAAACTTAGAAAACTAAAGTTCACCTGCTGCCATAAAAGCGTCAGTAAACACAATTTGAAGACCATTGCTTGTTGGTTTAAATTACAAAGTATCAAGACAATGGATTGCTTTGTTTGAACTTGAGTTCAATTTTCGAAACTTGTCCTGACAATTGGAGTTAAAATGACAAAATAATTCTGCACACCATAATGGGCCTATCATGTTTTACAGTGCACTGCATTACACCATGGCAGCTTTGCTTTTTATCCAGCATCTAGCTAGCTATAAATTACAGTGAATAGGAAATCTGGGTTGTTGATCAGGGTTCAAGCGCCAGCATTGCCAAGATGCCATTGTTGGGCCCTTGAGCAAAGCACTTAACCATCTCTGCAGGAGATGTGCTGCATCTAACCCCAACTTCCAAAGTTGTGATATGCAAAGAAAGAATTTCACTGTGCTGTAATGTATATATGATAAATAAAGGCTTCTTTTTTCAAGATACTGGTCAGGTATTGTATAACTGCTGAGCTGTTCGGGAAAATAAGCTGTGATATTTCTTTAATGCTACAGAGAATCTGTATTAGAGAGCAGCCCTGATGCAGGTCCCTGCAAGCACTGCATTATTATTTGGATAAAAAAATATAAATTAAATACATTTTCTGACAGATTCCAGGTACAAAGAACAAAATGCTACACACAATAATGCTAAATACATGGCTATATTAGAGTCAGTCTCATAATTGGATATTCATTTTGAAAAACAGATTAATTATTCCAAGAAATAATACAATTTAAAAATTATTCATTTTGAAAGAGACAGCATGCTGAGCTACACAAGTAGAATTTCTCCAGGTCATAGAAGGTCCCAATGAAACCATAGTAATCATCATCAGAATACTTTATGGCCTGGGTTCAGTAACACTTTGTGATAATTGACAGGTATGTACTGTATAATGCTGAATCTTTCTCTCTCTCTCTGTCTCTCTCTCTCTCTCTCTCTCTCTCTCTCTCTCTCTCTCTCTGTCTCTCTCTCTCTCTCTCTCTCTCTCTCTATCTATCTATCTATCTATCTATCTATCTATATATATATATATGTACAAATATATATATATATATATATATATATATATATATATATATATATATATATATATATATATATATATAAAACACAATTACAATGAGAGTAAAGTGAAAACCCATTTAAATGTTGAAAAACCAGCCTACATGAGGAAAAAGTTGTGGGTAATTGGAAAAAGCTTAGTTTTATAATGTATTTGTCTTGTTTTTTACTTTTAAAAAGAAATAATTTGCATGAGATTACTTTGCAATTTATTTCAAATGTATTTCCAGTTGCTACTTATCACCTTTCTATTTAAAATAATTAAACAATTCTAGTAAATTTATTATGCACTAGAACCTCACAGCATTTTCAGAGAAATCTGACTCACCACCTACTACCAACCATGGCAAGGTTATTAATCATCTCCATAGAGTTTGTATTGCTGTACTATTTGATATAAATTACTTAGCGTTATTTGTATGATCATCAAAACTAAATCACAAAATAATGTATTTCTGATATGTATTTCTAATAAGTGTGTGTGTGGGGGGGGTAGGTGTGGGGGTGTGAGGTATATCAAAATAAATAGAGAAAAGGATAGTGAAGGACACACACACACACACACACACACACACACACACACACACACACACACACACATACACACACACACACACACACACACACCCACACTGAAAGCGAGCGAGGTGACTGTGTACTGCTTACATTATGTACGATACATTATGTACAATATGTGTGATATATTGCTGCCAGGCACCAGGTAACATGCTAAATATATCGCGGGTATTGACATTGCAGCAACCTTTTTTTTTTTTTTTTTTTTTTAAAAAGATGCTGTATCAAATGGAGAATACACCATGAACTGTACTCTAGTAAAGCCAAAAAGAGAAGAAGGTGGTTTGAGGAAGCAGGCCACACAGCAAGAATACACATCCTTGTTACGTGATGCTGAGCTGTTGGTAGTTTTCTCCTCCCTTCAATTTTTTTTCCATTTCTCCTGCCTTGCTTCTGTGGACTGCAAATAGGACAGCAATCAAGGGGTCTGCACTACAAGCAGCAGATTTAAGGATTAACATTAATTAGATGTCAGGGACAGAAAGGGGCTTTGCCTGTCTTGGCCATGATACAATATCTCTTAATCTGCTGTGCTCCTGGATGAAAAGAAATCAGTTCATTGACTTTTAAAAAAAAGAAGTGCAAATGAATATGAGAACGAGGGAGCAAAAGAGGGAGGGAGTCAGATAGAGCTGGACATAGAGATAGAGAAAGGGATGAAAGACTGTAAGAAATCTTTTAGACTCTTTATGCTTCATGCCAAAAGGGACACCGAGGCATTTCTATGGTAACAGAGAGAGCAGCAGCACACAGGATAATAATAGGGATGAAGGGATGAAGAGTGAAGTAAGAAAAAAAGACATAGGTAATAATGAAGGGATATAAGGAGAAGGAGAAAAGGAACTGGAGTGGGGCAAAGTGTCTGAGGACAACGTAGGAAAATGCAAGACAAGGAGAAGCCACTGATTGAGCCCTAACTCCCGAACACGCAAAGATCCACAGGCACATACACAAATATATAATTACTAATGTCTTGTGCAGAGCAGCGACTCACCTCGAGACAATCATGTCCCTAGTTGATATTCATGTCATAGCCTAAAATCTGCGTTATGCTTCCAGTGCACATTATTTGGGGACATTATATGGTCTGATCTGCGTTTCACAAAAAATTACACCATAATAAAAGAAAAGAACATCATACATGAACATCAAAAGGCAAAAAAAGGTGACTGTGTCAGTTGATGTGCAGACATGGTAGAGGACGCCTTGACCTGATTTGCAGAGGACGCTTTGACCTGATTTGTTTTTTTACCAACAAACCTGATTTGGTTTGGTAAAAAACAAAAAGACTAAAACAACATTTCTCAGCTCAGTAAGTACAGAGGAAGAGTTAGCTAGTGTCTTCTAACCTGACCACTGAGAGTAAGGTGGACTTCTATCAAAACCATAAATTATATATAAGGTCAAATCCATTTCTTGTGGCACGTACCAACAAGAGCTGACTTTTTTTCTATCATGTCAGAGAACAACAGCTGTGTCCTCTAGCATCTGGAAGAAATTGTATAGCAGAAAGCTCCAGCTCGGCACACACAACACCATTATGCGAGTGTTATATTTGCCTCTATGGTGTTATCAGATCTATGTTATCTGTAGCTATGTTCTTTCTCTTCACAACCATTGAGTCAAAACATTTCTAGCATTCCACTTTACATCCTCCAGGTATTTCAAACTTTTTGATGAACAAGCCTCGGCATATACTGTATTTCTTAGTCACAGATGATTTCCTATTACAATTTATCTGTCTCTCTTATCTATATTATCATATTTTGGGTAACTGCAGGCACACTGGTAGTTCACACAGATAATTGATGTTACAGTAGATGAGGAATAAGAAAAAGGAGAGATAACATTTATGTGAATGTGATTACAATAAATCCCATGTACATTTTTTTTTTTTTTTTTGGCTTGGCTTAATATACCTTCCAAAGATCTAAGCGGCAAAACATTCTCCAGTACAGTATGGGTGTGTCGAAGATATTGAAAAATAGAAAAACTCTCAGCATATATTGTTTTTAAATCAATGTTAAGAGAGAGAGAGAGAGAGAGAGAGAGAGAGAGAGAGAGAGAGAGAGAGAGAGAGAGAGAGAGAGAGAGAGAGCAGTTAATGATCAGATCAATTTGAGAAATCACTGGTGTAGTCACAGAATATTCAGGTTTCTTTGAGTTTAATGTGGAAATACGCCATGATGTAAAGTATGCTGTCTGTTACACACATGACTCATGACTGCAGCACTGCAGCTTTGTGTTTGGAGAACATCCAAAGTCTCACCAAATTTACCAGCACGACTACTCTACTTAGACTTAAAGTATGCAACGTAAGCCATTTCAAACGCAGCTTACAGGTTTAATACGCAGAGCTGTGTGTATGTCTGAGAGATGGGGGGACAGGTGAGGAGTACAGGGTGGAAGGAGGAATTCCCAGTGAGCCCCCCCACACTAATTACTTTGGGGACTCTGAGATTTTAAAGGATTTAAAGGGGGGGAAAAAATAGTTTCCAATTTACCTTGTCACTTGATGTTTGCCTCCATTTGAGGGGTGATCTGACATTCGGAAAGCAAACACACACCAAGCATGCATTAGTGTTCTCTGATAAAAGTGAAATGTTATTAGAAGGCTGTCTGCTGCAGGCTTTATCCCCTGGTAGTGTGTATAGGGTAATAATCTTCTGGACAAACACACTGCCCCTCCCTAAAGGCACACAGCCACACACACACACGAGACACACACAGTCCGTATCAGTACAAGTCACATTCACACAGGCGCGCTTGCTTGTAAGGATCTACAGCAAATGTGACCTTTCTAAAATGAGTTGCCTAAAAAGAATAAATTACTCATGAAAGTTTAAAGATGGAGCAAATATTTTTGCCTGATGATGAAGTCATATATCAGCCACTTTAACAGCACTGGATATAGATATTTATTAAGAGTAGTGAAAGCACAGACTTGTGTTTATAGATCATGTGACATCCAAGCATGTCAATCACTTCCCCTCTAGCTCAAACACAGCTCTCTCATCATGACTCAACACACTGGCCTAAAGAATAGCACATAAATGCTTTGTAATTAACTCTTATATGTTTCGAACTGATCGTTCCATATTAAATAAGCAATAAAACACAGCAGGTGTGCGGTTAGAAAATATTCAACAATCTGGCTTTGTGATGTGGCCTGTTATGAAGGAAAGTTAATTATTTTCCAATAACAGCATGTCCCATAGTGTCAATAAAGTCAAAGGTCAAGTGCATTTCTCTACACCACAGCATACTGCCAACATTTTTATTTCTTAAAGAACGACATACATTTTATTCACTAGTTCCTTTTATCACTTACATTATTGCAACAACTGAGAAAAAACAAAGCAATCTTAAGACTTCCCCAGCGCAGAAAACAGAGAAGTTGAAATTTAACCTACAACTATTACAATTAACAATGAAGACTCCTCCTCACAGTAAACTTCACAATTATAGAGGTCTGTCACAATGTTTACGCATTGAAGAAGGGCATGCAAATGCAGGTAGCAGTTTAATAGGAACTGCAGATGATCCAAGACAAAGACAAAGTTCAGGTGATCTACAAACATGATTTGAAAGAAAAGGCAGGTATCAAAACCTCAGAACAAGGTGATGATCAAAAACTAATTTAAACAAGACAAATCAAACTTCTGGGTAACGGCAGAACACAAAGGAAACTGGATTTAAAAAGACCGACTAACAAAGGGAAAACTCGAAACAGAGACTAATCATGAAACATTAAGGCAAAAACCAGTGGCAATACTGGGAGGGAGACATGACATGAATCAAAACAAAACATATGTGGCAACATGAAAACAACACACATGAAAACACAGAACAATTCAGACATAAGTGCAGTAGTGCTGCTGGATGCTACATGTGCTGCATGGCTCATCTTCCAGGGGGCATTTGTAACACAGATATTTTTTTTTCTTTAAATGTTACAGTATTAGAGAGGCACTAAGGCTTACTGGTTAGCACATTTACCTCACACCTCTGGGGTTGTGGATTTAATACCTGACTCCACCCTGTGTGTGTGGAGTGTGCATTCAAGTCCCATGCTTGGGGGTTTCCTCCCCAGTCCATAGACAAGCAATAAAGGCTGATTATCATCTCTAAATTGTCTGTAACTGTGACTGTGTTCCAGATTGGCCCTACGATGGTGTCCCCTGGGACAGGTTCCTGGCTCTGTGTGACCCTGGGTATGATAATCATCACAAAAAATGATGGACGGATTGTTACATATTAGAATGAGTGCATTAAAATAAACCTGTTAGCCAGAACTGTGTTGTTTATTAAGCAGCACTATGATACAACTCCCTTAAACCTTAATCAACCTTAAACCTAATTTATTTAGGTTCATGTTTTGTTTTCAGGCTTAAGTATTGACTAGCTTCAAAACAATGTGACTCACAGTGAATGTACTGTAGGATTGTCTTTTTCTGTAAATGAGAGCTTTTTGTGTGCTTCTGGAATTAACTGGTTAAATTGATTATGCTCAGACGCTGTTCTGATTAAATGTGGGTCATATCAGTGAAAAACATAGAGCGCACCTTACAAATGTGTGACACCTTGCAAATGATGACACACACGGTTGACTCTATTAATTACTTTCCAGACACTTGAATTTAGATAAGACAGTTATTATAATGCAGGATAAATGAGGGAAGTAGAAGCAAAAGCCATATTATACTGTAACAATGTCCTGTGTCCTGTCCCTGAACTACTAGCAGTGGCATCATTAGCAGGTTTTGTTATTAAATGCTTAATGATGTGTCTGATTATCACCTGAGGGATAGTGGTTTGGCTTGTTTTTTTTTATACAGGTGGATATGTTTACTTTTTTTTTTGACACCTTTGTTCAAGTCAGAGTCATGATCACTATCTGGTCTATCACTAAATGAGAGATCTATGCAAATGAAGTGCACAGATTTGCATATCAGCAGGAATAAGGCTTGGTACTCCCACGGCTGTGTGACTGCTTAAAGAATTAGCAAGCATATGAAGCCCATACATCAGCATTTGTGTGTGTGTGTGTGTGTGTGTGTGTGTGTGTGTGTGTGTGTGTGTGTGTGTGTGTGTGTGTGTGTGTGTGTGTGTGTGTGTGTGTGTGTGTGTTTGTGTGTATGTGTGTGAAGCAGCAACAACATGCTTAAAACCGGTGTTGGCTGACATGAGCCTTGGTGGAACAGATGGTAAAGTTTGTTGATATTATTTCTCCCCTCATCATCCTCTTTCAACTCTCTCTCTCTCTCTCTCTCTCTCTCTCTCTCTCTCTCTCTCTCTCTCTCTCTCTCTCTCTCTCTCTCTCTCTCTCTCTCTCTCTCTCTCTCTCCCACTCGCTACTGTTTTATTGTTTTACAGGGAGGATATTTTCATTTAGCCACATTGAGACACTGTGTAAATCTGTTGGCTTTTACAGGCACCCAGGTGCTTATTGGATCTGAACAACAAACCCTTGTGCTTGAATGTCAGAAAGTTGCTGAAAAGAGCAGAGTGTAAATGTAAGTGTTGCATTAACGCAAGTGTGTATGTAATTTTATATTTTACTGTTGTTTTTGCCATAAACACATTCACATGTGTGTGGGTGTGTCTGAGAATAGACAATCAATATTACTGCAGAAAGGTGTGTGAGGGTGATACAGTGTAATTAGAGTGCAATAGAGCAAGGCTCTGTGTATTGAGTGTGTGTCTGTGTGTGATTGAGTGAGTGGTTTGTGTGCATTTGGAAGTACATTAAACACCTTGTCATAGTTTAATGGCAGCAAAATGTCAGCACATGACGTGTGTCTGTGTTTTTTTTTCATGTATTGCGTCTGATAAAAGCACCCATAACAGACATGTTTATAGGTCATGCCATATGTCATGCAATACCAGTTTGTTGTGCTTGCTATTTAATTGTGAGCTTTTCTTTTCATTATGAATATTCCTGAACAAGTTTAAAGCCCTGCACCACACTGGGGAGAAAGCATATTGATTTTTTGGAGCACTTAAGCTGACTATGATTTGGGACTGAATTGCTCAAAGACTGCAGATTGAGATTGATTTGTCACCCTGTAATTTCTCAGAATTGCTCGTCACTATATCCTAATGCCTGGTGCTTTAAAAAGCATAACATTAAAATTCTTCTCACGACGACGATGTCGGCAATGTCAGAAAAACAAGTAACCATGTAACAGGACTGAGTGAACTTTCTAACATGCACAATTGCAGCTCCTGAGACATATGGAAAGCTTTAAGCTTTAATCCTTTGTGTTGTAGATTGAACTTGCGGAGACAACAAGTGCATATTTTTCATTTCGTAATATATCTAATTGCTTTTGGCAAAAGCTGCTTTAGGCATCCATTCAGAGTCTCCATTAATCAGATGAGTGCTGCCAGTAAACGTTGCCAAAGTCTGCCAAATCGCTCATTAGAAAGAAACATGCAGGAAAATGTTTCACACACTGCTGCCTGCTCCTAATCATGTGCAAAGACAACCCTGTGTTGTGTCAAGGAACATGTGGCAATGAGGTTGGGAATATTCCATGGGGAAGCAGAGCATTAGAGGAATCTAAGTATGCTGTGTCAGAAGAGAAAGAATGGAAGTAGGAGATTTTCCTAGCTAGTGCAGGACTTGGTGATGTTACCGGCAGAAAGCTGTGAGGAACTGAATCGCTTTACCGTGTATTTAGGGAACATTTTTGAGAGCATGTTTGGTCATTTACACCAAATACCCCTTGAATGAAAGCAAATAGCACAGTCACAGCACAGCTGGAGACAAATAAACTAGAAAAAATCTAAATAGGTTCAAGTACCAAGTCATCCTCTACAGTCTAGAGTGGCACTGTGTTTCCTTCCTTCCTTCTCATTCACTCACTATATTTCCTTTAATGTACATGCTTTGTCTGTCTCTTTCAGATTTTCACATCTAATGAGTAAGAAATATTTAAAGTGAAATATATACATACATACATACATACATACATACATACATACATACATACATACATACATACATACATACATGCTTTATCACAAATGCACGTTCTCTTGTTGTGCAAGATAATAGACTTTTTATTTCATCCAGAATTATTGCTATGCAAATATAAACTCTTTTTTTTTCTACTGCAAATTTGATACATCACTATATCTCCGTCCACACGCACACACACACACACACACACACACACACACACACACACACACACACACACACAACACACACACACACACACAACACACAACACACACACACTGTGGTTTTTCTCCACCGCACTGTTTGAAGCTGTTTGTGTTGGTGGCTTTAGGGGTGTCACAGGTGTGTTGAAGACCAGGGAGCCAGGATTACACACACACAAGATTAAAACAGCACCACTGCCAGCTGGGAATTCTACCAATTATCAGATTCCGAATTAGGACTTAGGAGACCAGAGGCAGAATGGGCTGGGCGACTGCCCACACTGGTTCTCATGTCCACCTCATGTCTACGAAGCACTGCAACAAAGAAAAAATTGCAGAGAGAGCTCGCCACGCTACAGAAAAACTGATGTGAAATTAGCCCTGAGTGCTGCCTCGGCTTGAGACCATTTGTCACTTTTGTTCTGATGCCTTCTCTGACTGGGCTTAAGTGCGTTAGCTGGTTATCGTTTTTGTTTCATGGACAGCTGACAAGAAGCAGTTTTAAAGAGTATGTTTGCACTTTAAGCCTGCAATATTAAAGCAAGCCTCTTTTGTTGCAGAGAGGCGTGGTGGCAGATTCAAGTGCTCTTCAGAGAGCTGGAGAGTGTAGCAAGTGTAATGAGAGCATTCAAGCCCAATATCCTGCTCTCTGCAGATCCATTCCCAAGACTGCTTTTTATTTCACTCCAACCTCTCTTGTGCCCTACCTTTCTTGCTTCTTTTTTTTTTTTTTTTGCTGTGTCACTGAGAGACTTTGACAAAGGCAGACCAACATGACCACCACTAGACAGAGTTCCATTCCCAGGATAGTAGTCCTCTCCAAACTACTGCTATAGTAGCAAAAGACCTTTAGCATGCCCCTGAAACTATGCTCCCATGCCACATTCCAGCCTTGACCCCAGCTCTCTGCTCTATTCCCGAACTCTCGAGAACATGATTCACACTACAGCACCTCAGGCCACCAGGGTCTCTGCCAAGCCCCAAGTGAATGCAGTGCAATTTTCAGACCAACACCTTACTGAAAGTGAAACTTATAAGGTGATAGCAACAGGTGTCAGAGATGCTTTGCGAACACGAGGTCCGCAACCTTGAACAGGTCCTGTAGGGGACGCATAAGCCTCGGCTCCCAGTGGATACCTGGTAATTAAGAAAAGTGTAGGGGAGAGATGCTGGTACCAAAGTCACACCTAAAACACTGTGCATCAACACAAGCTGAATAGTGCAGCAAAAGCCATGGGGAAGGCTGGACCGAGAGTAAATCTCTCACACTCTCTCTCTCTTCATGCTCCACAGCTCTTCTTCAGACAGGCTGCTATATTTGAAAGCTATCGACGTGGTTGTTGAATCAATGCAACTACAAAGTGCTGAATTAGAGAGGCTTAAAGAAAGGTTAGAGGCGATGGATTGAGTGCAAGTGTGTGATGTTAACTAAAAAAAAAACCAGAAAGTTAAAACACTGACATCTTATTCAAGGTACACAGAAGTATTCTATGTCATTTGTGTTGCAGCACACGTCTCCTCTATGCTGGCAGCTGTACCATATTACTTAATCATGTGGGCTACCAAATGAGTCCACATGTCATCTATTACCCTAATAACCTTTATTCCAAGTACTGCAGAATGTCTATTGAGCTGGACAATATGGCGAAACTTTTTGACCCTTTATATGGGATTTCCATATATATTCAATAGGATTTGTGAAATTCTTTTATTTCTTGAAAATCAAATGCAGTTATATTCCTAAATGACACTATTTAAAAAAGAACAAGATGGAAAATTTCAGCATTGTTCTTCTGCATTACATTGTAAGGGTTCATATAGTTATAGGTGAACATTATTACCACCAACCACCAAAACCCCGAACCACAGCTCTTCTACCTTTAATCAGTCAAGTTACTGACTTATTGGTGCTGCAGGTTTATAGAGCTCATACTGCTCATCCAGCCACATTCTGAATGTTTCATATTATTCCTGCTTGCTACAAAAATATGTTCCTCAGGCTTTAAATAGCCTGGACTATTAATGCTGTGTTTTGTCTAGATATAAAGGTTCAGGTAAGTCTAGAGCATTGTCAAAAGGTAGATAACAATGCCTGCTTTTTTAATAGATTGCTAGCTAATCAGACTTGTCATCATACTATATGTGAACAGACTTTCATTGATGATATCATGTCGGAAATTGGGAGCTTTCAGCTTTAGAACAACATTTTAACCACAGGCTTTCCTTAAATAAATATAATTAAATGGACAACACCTATCAACTTGAAGTACGTTTGTTACATATGTTTATGGCATTTGGCAGACACCCTCTTATCCAGACCAACTTACATACATCTCAGTTATACAAGGTTATAATGCTATAGCTACTACGTCCTTTCCTCTAAGCTACCACTCCTCTTATGACAGCTAAAGATTTACTGATTCTTTTCTGGTAAATAGGAATGCTACAGTAAAGTCTTAATAGAACTAGCCAAATGAAAGCTAGTATTATATATACTTTTGGACATATTTGAGTTAATGATCCGATTCCGAATCTAAGCCATGTTGTTATCAATCAAATTGCTTAACACATTTTCTGAAAATTTGGTTTCTCACTGTATTTAGCATCAACCTGCTCGGCAAAATATCATGATTGCATAAAGTGTTTAACACATTTTTAACTCAAACATTATCTTGACATTATCTTGACGTTTACTTTGGTAATGAAATCACACTGTCAACCCCAATTCTATTATATGCACTATTCATAAAATAGTGATTTGACTTCCTCACAATAAATAAGTATGACATTACTCAGGTTTAGAAGCCTGACTGTTTTTAGAATAACATTCACCTGAAAACCTTTGTTTGTTTGTTTTAATGAGGATATGCATTTGCATGGCTTTGGAGTTTTGCATTGCAGTTGCCCATAAAACCGAGACCGATGATAGGAGAAATATGCACCATGCCTACAGGTGGCTTACACCGATGCACTGGGAGCTTGTGTTCATCCCACTATCTGTGCCTTGCTGCAAGCTGTTCAGTATTCACCAATCACATCATTTCTGAGTCAACACAAATACGTGTGTCACTATAGCAAATACCCCAGTGGTAAAGAAGCTAGGTAAATCTCACTCCCCATGCAAATCTCCCTGCTTATATAGCAGACATGTGACTTCAGAAAATCAGACATTTGCTATTGCTCTTGGATTGAATGACACTATGTAAATGTGTTCATGCAAATCTTCTTAGCAGTCACATACACCTGCACGACTTTTTTTATGTGCGGTTGTGTTCACATTGGTTATTTAGCATGTTACCTGCTTCCATTTATATCTGTCCCTCTCATGTTTAAAAACAAATAATGTTTTATGTACTTTAACAGGTATAGACAGCAGTAACTGCGAGCCAGTCCTGTGTATGAGACGTGTCCTTGGAAACCACTCTTTTTGCATCTCAATTAAAACACAAGCCCACAGGCCTCCTCAGTACCTTTATTGCTGTAGTTCTCATCTGTTTAATTAAAACACACCCCTGACAATGCAGTCAGACAGTTCATCCTTTATCACACACACACACACACACACACACACACACACACACACACACACACACACACACACACACACACACACACACACACACACACACACACACACACACACACACACACACACACACACACACACACACACACTATATCCCCTTCCTGCTCCTATCAAGTGTAGAGCAGGCACCTGGGGACCCCCCTACTGAGTCAATCAGAGACAAGTGCCATGTTATCATTAGAGTCTGTAATGACTGCACACTGCGTTAGCTGGCCGTTGTTAGGGGACTGTGCGATGGATCCCAGGAGGGAATTGTGGGACTGAGGCTCTGGAGATCCTAACACATGCTTCACTGCCTATCAGAAATGCATTGTATGGGTACCTAAACAATAAATTCACAATTTGAGCCAAAATCTCACAGTTAAAAAAAATATATATAAATAATAAATTCTGAACATAATATGATTTTGGAGGATGATTTTTAGTCACACATGCCTAACAGATTTGTGCGTAGGGTGATTTACAGATTGTTAGTGTGCTACTTTTCCTGCTGGCACCCCCACCACCTGTGAATATGCACAGGGTAGACGACACCACAGAACTAAAGAAAAAACAAGCTCCCTAAACAATTATATTCCTACCTCCTACACTACATTCATCATTTGTTCAGACTATTTTACAAATTTTGCTTTATCTAATGTGTTCTTACTGATGACTTTTTAACCAGTAAACTATTTAAAGTCATCTCAGAATACATTTTAATTGGGAACAATTTAATATTTGTTCAGCTAAAACATTATATGACTATAATAATAAACTATAACATTATACTTTCCATTCAGATATTATATAGGATCCTGTGTTTTATCTGTGTTTATATTGTACTTAAGAATATACAGTATTTAGTAATGTGCTACGTAACTGACGTTATTACGTTGATGATATATAAACTGTGCGACACAAAATTGGGGATGCATCAGTACCACCTCCTTTAGACCAAGTATGCGTGCATGTTTTTTTGAGCATTTACAGTAACAATACTGATACAAGAATGAGATACTAGTGATCAGGACCACTTCTGCTCTCTGGACCTGCTTGAGCCATCGTAATGCCCTACATCTGTCTGGAGTTCATATCAGCTGAAGTTGGTCCTACTTGGACAGCCTAGAGCTACATGGGATTGCTGTGATTAGCACCAGTTAGAAACCATGAGGATAGCTTTGGCCTGCAATTGCCACAATCAGTTTTGCACTCAATGTCCACCAGAGAACATTTGATAACTTTAACAAGACAGACTTTATGACATAACTGGGCTTCATGTTATAGTCATAGATCCTGATATAGTATACAGATATTTTAAATTTGGGGTCACCTGGATAACGATGAGTTGCCTTTTGAGTCTCAGGGAGTTTTTTTTTCTTACTCATTAGATATTAATTTAAATGTAAAATTCATGAATGTATATATTCTATAAAGCTGCTTTATGGTAAATAGCACATGCGCATATTCATTATCTAGGTTACTAGGTTAATCTTGTATAACATGCGGTTAAGCACATTGAATCGTTTACAGTTCTACTTTAATTTACTTTAGCAATTTAACAATTGTGTTAATTATTGTCATTACAATTCATTTAACTGTTGAAATTATTTGTGGACAATTTTAATTACTTTACTCAAAACTCTAAAAATTCGATAACATGTAGGATGCAAACGGAAAATGAATTGAAAGCAGTCTTCTTTTACAAAACATATGTGCAAATAGTTTGGGGTTTTTTCAGGACGATGTCAACAGCCACTACTTTCTAAGAGATCAATTAGTTGGAAACAGGAATCTTTTTTTATGCACTTACAATTTGTAGTAACATAACAGTGGAAAAAATGGATGAAAACTTGACTAAGAACCAATCATGGTTAATCATAAAACTTGTCAGTATATTTGATATGAGCTGTTATTTTTACTCCACTAGTTTTTCTCACCTAGGTAGAGTTTGCTATTTCATTGCTTGTTCCTGTGTGCCGCTATCAATGTACACTTCTTGTGCTGAGTTTTATGTTTAAGATGTTAAGCCGTAGGCATGAAATGTACCTTGACTCCTGAGCCCAGTCCCTGGTGAAAACACAATGTGTATGTATCAGTGCTTACTCTAACTGCCCCCATGTGCAACAGTTTTTCTCTCAGCTCACTTAACAGATCCTTTCTCAGAATTACCTTTGTTTATTTGCAAGTCACAGCACTGTGCACACATTTCTAAAGACCATGCTTGCTGATTCTGCTGTGAACTCTCAGGCTGTCTCTATTTGTACTCTATAAGATACTTTCTCAGGTTAGTTAGGAAAATGCTATATATTTATATATAGCATGATTATGCTAGATATGATTACTGTCATTTCGTCGTTACTGTCCTTTAGTATTATTTTCCTTGTACATTACTTATTCTAAACGTGTACTGTACCTTGGTTCTACATAACATTAACAACATTTTCATGCATACAACATGATTTGAACATGTATTTTTAAAGTACTGAATTAAATCAAACACCAAGCATGCACCTGAGCTGAGACTCGATGGTTGTGACAGCCACAATATGTAGCTGCTATTCTACCAAGAGATTAAATTAAATACTACAGCATAACTGGTCTACAGCATAATACAACGTGAGCTGATCACACTATATCACTCTAATTAGAAACATATTTAAATTAAGTATAAGCAGTTAAATCACATTTGTTAAGAAACATAACATTTTATGTAAACTCTATGTAGCATTTTTACTTAAATCAGACTGACCAGTTGTTTTTTTCAGTGTGAGGAATGTAAAGAAAGTATCGGTGTCGATGCACAAGTACAAGTATCCGTATCGATGCATCTCTGTTTTAAGTAATTCTTACTTTAATATTTCATTTACATATCATTTCTGTTGCAAACATTTCTCCAATATTTATAAGCAAAAAAAGAATTGAGACAAGAATTGCTGTCTAGGAGAAACTACTAAGATGATAAAGAGATCTTCTTCTGTTGCCTATGGTTGGCCATTTATAGAGACACATACAGTATGTCAAGAATTAGAAGTTATTCTGTATGCTGTGGAAATCATTATAAATCTCGGCTCTCCCATTTAGATATAATCTTTTCCCTGCTTGCACTCTGCACACAATGCATATTGTATTTAACCATGACGTGATAATACGCATACTTAATAATATCTATCTATCTATCTATCTATCTATCTATCTATCTATCTATCTATCTATCTATCTATCTATCTATCTATCTATCTATCTATCTATCTATCTATCTATCTATCTATCTATCTATCTATCTATCTATCTATCTACAACTGAGGTAGCAGTGATCCTACCCCTTTCTGTTCTTTGGGACTGTTCTCTGCAACTGATATCCAAATTTTGGCTGGAAATGTCATAACTTGAAGATAGTGGCACAAGGACAGCCTGCATATACATTAGACTGCTGTGGCTAGCACTATCCAGAAATCTTCTCTGGACTGTAATTGCTCTGAACCATTTTGAACAGTAGGTTGGTCATTGAACCATTTTGAATTCAAGTGTCCATCGATGAATAGTAGAAAATTCTAAAACATACTGTAGCCTTCAAGTTATAACCAGAATGAATCTTGTGGAGGAAATTCTATTCTATTAATCAGAAATAATAGTTCAAGTGAACTTTTCCTAAGTTGCAGTCCTGTGGAATATCAAACTTCTTTATTCAATACACTTGCAAGGGTGAAGTCAGTTTGTCCCAACCTAAGTCTGAACAGAGTGAGTTGAGTTGAGATGTGAGGGTGATGGTCTATTTATACATGGGGTAGACGAAAGGTCCGTGATTATAAGTGTGAGTGTGTCTTCCACTGTGCGTGAATTCCACTAATCTTGTCCTCCTCTAATCTTGTCGTCGCACAAGCAGGGCGATGGTCATGCCATTAGTCTACGTTTTTCCACACCCCTGCAGCCTGTTCAACAGTTCAGTTCCCGTTATCATTGCTGTTCCTAGTTTTGGGTGTGTGTGCTTATTGGTACAGAATGTTCAATGTTCATTTTTGTTATTGACAACATTTTCTATTACAATCTCCTGGTTATGCAATTGCACTTTTTGACCAAATAGTGTACAGTCACAGAAGGGAAATAATTTTAGATAACAATGGGACCTAGATGAGGGATTTAGATGGGACCTAGATGAGGATTGGTTCACTTTAAAGTCTAGTTTATCTTCCTTATGTCATCTCAGAGAGTTTTTCTTTACCTCTGGCTTGTTCATTAGGGATCAATTAAAAAAAAATTATATCCTGGATTTAAATGTTTCTGCAAAGCTGCTATAGGACAATATGTATTGTTAAATTCACTATACAGTTTATATTGAATTAAAAAAAATAAATGTCCTTCTATTAAAACACCACATTTTCTAATCTGGCCTCTTGTAAATCACTGCCTGAATATCTCTAATGGCTCCTTCATTGAAATATGCCTCTTACCCAGACACTGCACATACCATATAGTATACTTAACTGTACTGAACCTCTGCTGACACTGAGAAAACACAAGACTGCCCAGGTTAATGCAAGCTAGACCTTTTCTAAAGCTGTTATTATGAATCAAGAGTGCTGAACAGACCATGATGAGCAGGTCTAATATACAGTCTGAGTAACAATGAAGCTAAAAAATGTGAAAAACTTCTAGAAGGTATCAGAGAACTATCAGTAGTGTGAAAAACGTGTTGACTTTCACGTAAATACTAAACGTTGCTCGACAATGTGGTCCATATATGTTATTGTACTACACAATCATAATGGAAATAGTGCTATATACACATCTCAGCATGCAACCTTTCAGATGTAAAAGTATAAACCAGGAGTGAAGGGCAGCTATGGACTGCATGTGAGGATGCATTAATCATCTGCATGTGCTACACAGTGCTGTCAATTAGCTTGGTAACATTTAGCTGATTAAAAATAGTAGACCAGCGTGATCCACTTCTCATGAAGATAAAAACTAATTGAAACTATTTTTGACTTAGCACTAAACAGGGGGTGACTGTACTGGCAACAGGATTCTCAACAGGTATCCATCATCACCAAGCAGTTTTTGGTTCACTGTTTGCTGGAGAGAGAGAGAGAGAGAGAGAGAGAGAGAGAGAGAGAGAGAGAGAGAGAGAGAGAGAGAGAGAGAGAGAGAGAGAGAGAGAGAGAGAGAGAGGGAGAGAGAGAGAGAGAGAGAGAGAGAGAGAGAGATAACCTCACCAGAGATAGAGACCTTATTGGAAGAATTTGGATCCAATTTTATTCAGTCTTGGCCAGCTCTTCATCATTTTCACCTCTTTTCCCCTTGTCTCTCTTCAGTTGTGACATATTCATTATTCAACCCTTCATCTCCACACTGGTCTCACAGGACAGGCAGTCTGGGTAAAGATCAGTCCTCCTAATGATCTCTTATTTCTCCCTAGTGACCCTGTCCTTCTCCAAGACGAAAGAAATTCCCAGAAATCCTCAGCTATGAAGAGATAAAGAGAGCGGTAGAGTGAGGCAGAGAGGGGAAAAGGAGAAAAAAATAAGAGAAAGATACAGAATCTTCCACTGAGTTATGATAGTTGTGTCACTCACACATATACTTCAGTCTCTGCCAAGGCCTTTGGGTGTTGAGTTGATGGGACATGTCCATCCCTTACACTGTTTCAAAGAGTCTAAAGCCTTAAACTGATCAGAGTTCCTCATTAAAAGTGGGCTCGGGTTCTTCTTCCCTTTAATGTTGCTCCCATCTCCTGCTGTACCCCTGCTTAGATTACCCTCTGTGCAAAGACATCATGAATTTATGAGTTCAAAGGGTGCTTCTTATAAAATGCTCAGGTCTGTCATATAAATGTTGAATATAGCAGCACAAATGGATTCTTCCAGTCACAGAGCTTCTTCATTATGGTGTATTCTTATGAATGTTTAAATGGAAGATTGCCGAGGAGGATGAAATATTAGCTGTAATATTCCATAGCAAAGAGGAACATCTGACTAGATAACATGTTGCTCTATTAAATACGGATATACCCATTGCTCCTGTGTGCCATATTGAGGACTCTCTGTTCTTACATAAAAGTCTGCGTTTTGACCAATCACTCATTAATGCACTAGTATAGCAAATGAACCATGTCTCAGGTGTCCAGAAGAAAAAGGAAGACCAGGGTTTTCTGTCTACTGCAAGCCAATACAGCCTCTCAACCTATTTTTTTTTTTATTAATTCCTCTTATTTATTTTTTCTTTTTGTTGTTAACCAGTTTTTCTTCCAAACATATTTTATTCTTATTATTTCCTATTTATCCCTCTCTCTTTATTTCTCTTGAACTTGAACACTCTTCACAATGCATCTGACTGCCCTGGAAATACACTTTGCGTAATCTTGAAAAAGAAAATCTTCAATACCCAAATGTGGAAACTGGAAAAAACATTCAGGAACATATATTGAACTTGAATATCAACAAGCTACTGTATTTCTCTGTAGCACTTTAATGTTTAAAGTCTCTTTGCCCTGTGTGGTGTTTAATTGCTCACAGCATGCATTTTGTTGAATGTCTCTATACAGTATTACCCTCAGTATGGTTTATTCATTCATTTTGTTTCCCCTATGAATAGATCCTTTTTCACTTTATTTTACACCCAAAACATATTGTAACGCTGTACATCTCAGAAACAAGTTCTGATGACTGCTGCAGATCCTATATAGTGACCCTGGAGCTGCAGGCAGTTAAACACTGGTTCATTAAGGCAGGCGGCCTGGCGCTCGAGTGGACAGGACAGCGCCAAGACCCTGGACTACACTGAGAAGAGATCGATGAGACAGAGTAATTAAAGAGCAGAATGGGGAGAGAAGACCAGTGCCAGTAAATACAAAGCCACTTCAGGAGATGTACAGCTAAATGAAATACTGCACAGTCATGACCACACACAACACACCCATACATACAGATGCATGCTTGAGGTCTGACATTAGAAAAAACACAAAATGGAAGTTCTCCAACGTCAACTTTACACACATAAAATCTTTACTGTAGATACCTCTAAGAAATATATAAATTCGAAACAAATGACATACTGCTGGATTACAAGCTTGAAAAAGAAGAGCACACTGTGAGTGTGATTGCATGTAATGAAATAAGCATCAGCAGGTTTGGTGGCAGATCATTTTAACCATATCATGCTTTCATCATTAATTGTCTGCTTTTTTTACATTTTGACAAAAAAAAAAAGGTCTCACCAGAGCAGAAAACATCATGTGAAAAGTTCACTATTATGTCTGTATTCATCAGAAACCTCTTCTCTCATTTGATGTATTTGTCATTTTACTGTGATCCACAACTAAAAGGGTGACACTTAGATTTCGACCCTTTTCTCACTTAAAATGTTGAAAGCATATTTAGTCGAAAATTGGCAGTTCAGTTGCTCTGAATTAATGAGTTTGATTACCTGTGATTGCTCTAAGAGTTACATTTGCATTTGTAAGCCAGAAGTGGCAGCAATAAGACCTATCTAATGCATATAAATCTCTATATGTTCTACTTATATGTTATATGTTCTATTTCAGATGATATAAAGACCATTTTATTTCTCTTTCTCCATTTTGCTTTGAAACATTCAATTCTTAGTCATTCTAAAATGGAAGAGTGAAAAATAAAACACCATTATACGTAAGATAGACTGACTCCAGAAGGTTATTATGGAGCACATCAATAGTGAAAGGTCACTTACATTATCCATAATATGCAGCTATAGAAGATCCAGTGTTTAGTAATAGAGCATGACCATGCTTCATCAATTAAATCTATTAGACCAAATAACAGTAAACATGCCATATCTCTGCTCTGAAATAGAGAAATGAAAGAGAGTAGAAATTTGAGTGCACCGAAGAGGATATGCCCATACTGTATGACATCAAATTTATTCAGTCAACCTAAATTCTAGCACCTAAACACTTGGAATAAACACAACAAAGTCGAAGGTACAGACTGTGTTTATGTGGATGCATGATTTGAAAATTTAATAATAAATAAACCTGTACACTGTATGTTTGGCTTAGTGTATGAGTGTTGTGTATTTAGAAATCAATGAGCTTAAGATGCATTTTGGTAAAACCCCGGAGGCTTGGATTAACTTTAGTTTCTTTGGTGAATAATCAGCGATGATGGAATTCAAATGTGAACCTAATAATTCAGGCATTATGTTATTACATCATAAACTTTAAGAACTTCTGATATACTTACAACAATTCTGCTTGACCCAGAATAGATAAGCACTGAGTTTATCCGGGATAGAACCTGACATGTCAAGTGGGGATTACAGGCGTCTTTTCTCTTTCACTGGTCCGGTCAAGTAATTGATTGATTTACTGATTCCCCTCAAGAAAAAGCTAGCAGAAGGAAAAGGAGGATCAGCAGGTCAAAGAGGAAAGAAAGAAAGATCAGGCTCTAGATCTGGCATCTGATAGACTCTCATACTCACAGTTCTTTCAAAATCATGAAATCTCTTTGCAGGTTTTATTTTTTAACTGTACCACACATATTAAGCTGCTGTTGTGTTTTCCTCATGTGTGCTGGTAAGAGCAAGCAGATTTTCCTGCTTGCTAGCACTCAGATCATTTGTAAGCATCTAAACTAGCACAGGTATAATAAAAAATAAACACAATTACATATTGTGTGAAATTATTAAGCATGTTTTAAATATTCTGTAATATTAGTAAGTTTTGTAATATGGTATGCTGTCTAGAAAAACGTCAGTTAACGTGCTACTAGTTCTAAATTTCTCCTCTGACGAGTCAGTTTGGTGATTGTATGCTGTAGCACTCTTCATGTTGCACAAGCTTCTGTGCGATTCAAAGACTGTTAACAACCAGAGGCTGCTGTGCTGTTCATCAGCAGTTTATACACAGAAGCTGATGAACTGTTCTGAAACAAGCTGCTCTGTTGTTCATTAACTTTTCACAACCAAAACCTGCTGTACTGTTCATGGACTGTACAAGAAAAAAAGAAGCTGCTCCGCTGTTCATGGACTGTTCAGGAATAAAGAAGCTACTGTGCTGTTCATGGACTGTTCAGGAAAAAAGAAGCTGCTCCGCTGTTCATGGACTGTTCAGGAAAAAAGAAGCTGTTCCGCTGATACTAAATTCAAAGCATTTCTTGAATCATTTATTCTAATTACAAAATATGTCAGTTTCATTTACCTTTGTCAGAATTACAGTTCCACAGCTCCGGGGTTCACCATTTCAATCCTGAGCTCTGTATCTTGTCTGTATGTTCTAGAGAAGCATGTCTATGCATTAGGAGCCAGTTGTTTGGCTAAGATAAACTTGTCTTAGATATGAATCAGTGTGTGAATTGTGCATTTTAGACTGGCATCCCATCTAGGATGGATTCCAAACTCACACCCAGTGTTACTGGGATAGGCTTCAAATCCACCATGTGTGTATGAACAAAAATAATGTCTATCTTGGCAGATGAATTTAAGAGCAAAAATACAAAACATGCTCAGATGCAAGACTGGACACAGGATGAAGTAGTTAGAAAATAAGGATTTAGACTGCAGAAAAAGAAAGCCATAGTAAATAAGACATCCCAGCATCTTTCTAGAAACATTGGCAAGCAGCTAATCTCTACTGAGACATGATGTCAGGCAGGCAGAGCAAAAAGCAGAGGCGATTGATCTGATCTGCTCTCATTAAAAGTAGAGTGACCGATTTCCTTCAGGCTTAGGTCCCTTCAGCGCAGGTCAGCCATTACAACCTAAGCTCCATACAGAAAAAAATATTTTGAAAGCTTAAAGCACAGTGGGTTCGGGTACTGCTGGGCTACTGGGATGTCAGGCTGTGTGAGGAAAGGTGCATTAAGCTACATTATGGTGTTCCTTTTTGAATAGCAGTGTCAACATGAAGCCGAGTGAGAAATACAATGTGGCACAAGCCACGGCATCCACTCATCATGACATGAATAAATAAAGCAAGAGACAATGTTCTCATACTGTGACAATGGGCAGCCTTCAGAATTCTCATTATGGAGGCACATCCTTAAAAGTCAGATGAATTAGAAAGCGCTGTGCCATTGGTGAAGAGATCAAAATTTATCACCTCAGAGGAACCACTTACCACTGTTCTGAGGCAGTATATGCCCAAAAGTTACAGCACTGCATGTTTCATTTCTCTCCTTCATCTCTCTCTCTCTCATACACACATACACAGTCAGACCCACAAAATCCAACATGGTTGCATTCTAATCTACGTATAAAATTCTTGTTAATGCAAAATAAAAAATTGATGATGTTCAGCTAAGTCTAAAAAAGATAATAAAGAAAAGAAGTGTTTTAACGGCTGTGATGGTGGAAGTCCATTGACAGAGCTGAGGAAGGGTGTGAGGGTCACATTGTTTCTCATTAGCAACATGGTCTGAAGACAGCCCCAAACCAGCAATATTAATTTCGCTCACATTAACTCTATTCCGACTCAATATCTGATTGTACTTAATGCAATGAGGGGAGTTAATCAAAACTAATAATGCTTGAAGAATGAGCAATGGACTGAATCCTGACTCTTAAAAAAGACTATGCATGATTATGTTGAACAGAAGTTCCAATATCTTCAATATATTTTATAATCTCTAATATAATACTGAAATATGTTGAGTCTCACTCCACGTTTGTACAGTGAGGTGCCCTGTAAATAATAAAATGAAAAATAAATACGCATGTAGCAGACAGAGCAGACGATGAGCATGCATTCGTGACCTCTCACGTCTTTTTTCCTGACTCTACAGCAATAATTATCAACAATGCAACGAACCACATGATCTTTCACTTTGACACCCAAGATACAGTACATACACTGTAAAGGAAACTCAGCAGCACCCTATAAAAGCTTGTATCATCATCTACATCATTGTACTATTACTAACGCATGAAATTTTTTCAGTATTTACTCAAATAACCTACTGAATTCGTCTTCTTCTTCTCATTATTATTATTATATACCACATTCTTTACCCATCTCCCCATTTATATAGCCTTCACCAGCACTGCCAGTTTATTTATGACTTTAATTATAACCACTGTATGTTTATTTTATACACACACTTGCAAAACTGCTCATCATGCATATCTAAAGTACAGTTTTAAACTTCTAAATTACTTTTCCTAAAAACTTCCTAAAACATTTTTCGTACAGTTAATCTATACAGAGATCTCAGCCTCAGTCCATAAATAACTTTGTATATATGTTATGTATGATTCTAATTTGTGATATTTGCAAGTTTATTGTGCACTCTAAGTCTTTTGCTGTTCTTGTGTTAAGTCCTATTCCTCACTCGTGCTCTTGTGTTGTGGCAGTTTTTCTTTTACACTACATTTTCTCTTGGGAAATTTTAATGAAGTACTCTCTACTTTAATCCTCTCTACTCTACCTCACCTTTCTTCACCTTGCAACTTCATGAAACAAACCCTGCATCTTTCTAGACTTGTTTTGCATTATTATTTATTTCATGATTGATTAATAAAAGGTCCATGAATGATATCCCTCCACTGAACATTCACATCTTATGAAATGTCTGGATGGGCGTAGCGGCAGTTTGACGCACAACCAATCTGTAACACAGGCAGGAAAGGTGATTGAAATTCATTGCTTTGCTACGTGTGTAATTTGTTACCAGATTAGATCCTGCATGGCGAGTCTAACGAGAGCCGAGCATTTCCAAACTGCCAATTAAACAAAGGCCGCGGTAGCTGTTTCCGTTTGGGCTCTGTACGAGCACAGGAGCTCGGTTGCAGTGATGGGGATGGGAGTGTCTCCTCTAATCAGTTCCGCTCAGAAAAGGAGGGGGTATATGAATGACAAACTATAAAGATACAGAATTAATTGAGGTGCACTTTTGACTTGAATTCTGAATTTGTCTAACAAAATTGTTCTTAAGTCATAACATCTATGGTGATCTTTACCTTATATCACTTATCATTTTATATCAGGAAAACATCTACTCCTCTTTATAATGTGATTTTTAGGTCAGAGAACTGTACATGAAGCTTTTCTTGACGCAGAGTTAATGACAGTGAATAAAAAGATATAGATTTACATGCTACAGAAAACTGTATCACTTTAGTATATGGGATCACATTTTACTCATACATAAGCATGCATGTAGTACAGTATAGAATGAGTTTTTGGCAATGTTACTAAAATACCTGGAAGGCAGAAAAGCATAGTATCTTTGAGGAACTACTGTTTTCATTATTTTAGAGGTTGCTTTATTCAAATAAACAAGTCTGTACAGTATGCTGTTGTGCTGCACTTGAGAGATGCAGGAATAAGATGAAACAACAGGTTTTGGATTTGAGTGCAAAAGTTACACCAGTATTTACATGGTGAGATTTATTCATATTCAGAGGTGGGCTGAGCACCTGCTTAAGCTGATTTTCAAGGTTTTCCATACAAATTTTTAAAAATTACCTGTGTGCAGTTCACATCACTGAGGTCACCAGATTTTTTTTGGTTTGGAGTAGAGGCACCCGAGGCTGTTTTTTTGTATGCAGTGACATATAGTCTATTGCCTTTAAAAACAAACAAACAAAAAAAATCAAAACAGAAAATGCAGACTGAAGATTAAAAAGTGTGTTTTTTTTTAATCTTTGCTGTCAAGTATAATAAAGAGACAAAAGTCATTGTTTTGACAGCATATGAATGACAAGTTGGCGAGCTTTGAAAATAATCTTAGAATAATAATAATTACATAACATCCATTTATTTTTCATTTTGTTTGTATATTATGTATTATACACAGAAAAAAAAATGAGTTAAATTGAGCCCAAAAGACACTGAATGCAGTTGAATTTGTGTGCATGGGATATTGTGTTTTTGTATAAGAAGTTTAATTTACTGTTTTGATAAAAATAGTTAAATATTAAAATGATTAAATAATTCCAATATTTTGGTTGATTGGTGTGTTCTCCTGTAAAGTGGCCATAGACAAAGATAAGGTTAGCACTATGATATGCTTAAAGCTCACAATAATTCAGTTTTAGTCCTTGAGTGCAGTGTATCTGATTAACCTTTTGTCTCTGACGTCCTCTAGTTCATGCACGTGAAAGCGAAAATCCTTAATTAATAGTGTCATATTTATGTAGGTAGTGTTGGTGTCAGGACTCAGCCCGGACCTTGGCCACGTGCATGTGTTTACGTTCCTCGTCACGTGTCTGCCC
Source organism: Tachysurus fulvidraco (assembly GCF_022655615.1). Taxonomy (NCBI): domain Eukaryota; kingdom Metazoa; phylum Chordata; class Actinopteri; order Siluriformes; family Bagridae; genus Tachysurus; species Tachysurus fulvidraco. The sequence continues at coordinate 16,521,831 of NC_062521.1, forward strand.
CGCCTTCGTCTGCTCCTCCCTGTCTCCACACCTGTTTCCTATTGTTGTAACTCTGTCTATTTAACTGTGCCGCGTTGCCTTGTGCAGCGCGGAATCTACTGTTGTCTTGTCCTGTCTTTAGTCCGTGTCATGTTTAGTGTTCCTTTGTTATTATATCCTGTTTATTTCGCCATTTTGCATTTGGGTCTGTTCTATCCCGTGTTCGTGACAGAAAATTCCGCCGTACCCATCCCTCTTCCAATGGACATCGCGGTTTTGGTGACCTCGGTCCGCATTTTTCCGGTGAGGGACGCCGCTCCGCTTCCGGATTCTCCTCGGGGGGCGCCGCCTCACTTCCTGGTTGCGGGCCATGTCACCAGCCCGAGTTTTGTTTTTCTGGTGTCCTGTGACATCGCGCCGCACCTGTTCGGTGGGGGCGTCGCTTCACATCCGGTTTCCGTGGAGGACGCCGCCCCACTTCCCCTCTGGGGGGGACTGTTAGGACTCAGCCCGAACTTTGGCCACGTGCATGTGTTTATGTTCCTCGTCACGTGTCTGCCCCGCCCTTGTCTGCTCCTCCCGTTTCCACACACCTGTTTCCCATTGTGATTACCCGGTCTGTTTAACTGTGCAGCGTTGCCTTGTGCAGCGCGGAATCTACTGTTGTTTTGTCCTGTCTTTAGTCCGTGTCATATTTAGTGTTCTTTTGTTATTAAACCCTGTTTATTTCGTCATCCTGCATCCGGGTCTGTTCTATCCCGCTTTCGTGTCAGTTGGCCTTACCTGGCATACTATACCATACAGTATAACCATGAATTTCCCAAAATGAATTGAATTTATGAATTTGAATTTCATGAATTTAAACATACTGTTTTTAGATAGTTAATATAGTAATAAGAAAAAGAAGAATAGCGTATTACTTTTATGTTCATGTTTGCTTGCTCATGTATTATTACAAACCCAGATGTTTTGTGTAATGTATTTTAAAATTATTATTTTTCCTACATTAGCCCTACAAGCAGCTTGGGTAAAAGGAACAAAAACACACACAATTAAAAGCAGTCATTTATTTTATACATCTTATGCTGAGACATTTACAACAAATTACTTACAAATAATTGACTTCACGTTTCTTTATGTAAATGTTTCTGGCTGCAGTGTGAAAGCCTTCTATAACACATAACAGTATTCAATGTAACGCTTTCAATACCGTTTACAACCTTCAAACTGAGGTTCTTGAATGCACCAAACAGGAAGACATGCACACAACTTAAACATTTCAGACAGAATTTTCCACAGTCAAACAGAGGGAGCAGGGTGTTAGTCCCTCTGGATCCTGACATGAATGATTAGGTGGTAATTAAAGCAGATGAGGAGATTTTCACATTGAGGTAATGTAAAATTGTTGCCGGGTCGCTGGGCTGCCACGGCTTAACAGAACAATCCTTTATTCTTTATCTCAATGCTGCATGCCGTGAATAAGGAAGACGCTGAAATCAAGCATTCAGTTATTATGTCTGCTGTGAAGGGTGGGATTGGGAAATTAAAGGTAGTTTAGGGAAGAACCTGAGGGGTTTTTCAAATGAGAGATCCTTTCAGGCTCAGGAGTACTGGTCAGACTCAGAATCCCTGGGGCAATGGTTATGTGCACCTTTAAGAATCAGGTTAAAGGAATGGTATAGGGTGTTTTAATGTGCACCTGCTTGGTGAGGCCTCCGTTGGGACTGTAGCCTCTAGTGTCATTATGTGCAATGCTTGCATTTTCTATTATCTTTAATAATAATAGAGACATTACAGACAAAGAATTACTTGCACTCTTTGCATAGTATACAATGTACCTATGTGTTGTATAAAATAAAAAATAAATGACATGCTCTTGTAGAAGTGTTCAAATATTGATTTCATTTTCAGAAAAAGTCAAATAAAATGGAATTATCCCTACTAATCCCCTTAGGGATTCAGTGGGTCAAGCCTTTAATTACTCATTTCAAACATAAATACACATGGAGCACATGATAACTAGAACTCTAGAAATGATGATCTTTTATTATTTTACAGCATTGTTGAAGTTTCGACTGGTCAAAAAGTGTAGAGTTAATATATAATTTTATAGAACTGCACAGCTCAGAGAGTAATCCAACTCTAATATACAGGTTTATATAAAAATTCTATAAAAAAAAATACAGGTATATATAAATGCACTGCATACACAGTTATAGAATAGTAGACATTCCACAAAATATAAAACTAATGTTCAGGTTGATGTGGTGTTATTATTGGGAGAGTTTATGTAATATTTATGGCAGGAGGCCAGGTGTCAGGGCTTTGTAATGGTCATGGTACTGTTCATTGTCCCTGCACAGGAAAGTCTTCAGCACAGAGATGATTTTTTTACTCATCTACAGAGGTTTTTAAAGATAAGTGATAAAAGTGATGAACTCGTCTCATGGTAGTTTTAAAATAAATATAAACCTATTAGTGTTCAACATATTAAATATAAAAGCAAATAAAATGGAGGCATGTGTCTGTTGTAAGATTTTCCAAATTCATCATTGAAAATGATCAGTATATCAATGAATTGTTGAAATGTTTTTTTCAATAACGAGTATTTGTTTGTTTGTTTTTAAAATAAAATTTTACTTTTTTTAGATATAAATACTCAGATGAGAATATTTAATAATGATTATACTGGTAAAAGCAATAACTAACTGAATAAAACATTTATTATTTATTTTTTGATACCTTAATTACTGAGGTTAGCTTGGCAGTCCAACTTCTCTTGGTTGCTACCCTGGTGTAACAATTATTAATGAGGCAATCAAACTAATTATCAATAATCTTCTCCATACTCTCTGAGTTATAGTGGCACTATGCAAATGTGCATGCACAGTCATTCATCATTAACACCATCAGGAGAAACTGTACCATGGATGAGATAACTGGTTAGAGATGAATACAGCAGTAAATCCACCTACCAACATTTTTTCAGGAGGTGAGTAGAAGCACAGATGCTGGAGATGTAATACAGCCACTGTGAAAACTACATTTCATTTCCCAAAAATATCTCCAATGTTACAAGTATATAGTATATAACAGTAAAACTGGATGCAAGGCAGGAGTCTTCACCCCATATTGGAACTGTTCACTAAAGGCAAAATAGTGCAGCAGGGACAGCATATTTTTGTAGGCCTCCTCTACTGTTACATTAACCCACTGTGGTGGCAAGTCTGTCAACAACCGACTATAAAAGATCGGCAAGTGCTCCAAGGACTTCAGCACCAGGGACAGTGCTGTTTGCCCAGCTGGCCTACTATGCCCTCACCCCTACTAAAGCCAAAAGCTACAAGACATTGAGAGCTGATATCCTGAACCACTGCAGGTGCTCTCCGGTAAATGTGGAGGCAGATTTCTACTGCTAGAGCTACCAACCTGCAGTCAAACCCAGGGCCCAGATGGACCAGCTCCTATACATTTCAATGTGGTGGTTCCAGCCTGTGCCACAGTGCACAGTGTCCCCCTTCAGGTCATTGTAAAGATACAACCAAGAGATAGAGGGCCTCATCAACAAGGTTACGTCCATCATCCGTGAGCACCTGGGGAGTGCCCAGAGAGCCCATCAGAGGGTCTGGTCTGTATTCACCCCATTTGTCCTGCAAATTCCTGGCCCTCTGGCAAGACCTGTACACTGTAGTGAAACGAATGGGACTTGTGAATTATCGATTGCAATATAAAGCTATTGAAAATGTGGGTGAAATCTGTGCCAGCTGTGTCTGCTGTTTCTAACTGTCCACCAGATCTACACAAGTGTACCCTGGTGAAGCAAGGATCAGACTCACTTTACCAGGGACTGGATCATCAAAGAGTCCACCAATCCCGGGTTTAGTTCCATCGTCATCATTCTGAAGCCTTATGGAACCCTCAGGGTATGTAACAATTTCCAGAACTTCAATTGGTCCCGGGATTGACAACCTGGTGGAAAGGCTGGAAAGAACCCAGTTCATCTCGACCATTGCCCAGGGCTGCTTGCTGGTGGCCCTCAACCCAGATGCTCCTCCCAAAAATACCTTCAGCACTGCCGGTGACCACTGGCAGTACCAGGTTATTTCATTCAGCCTGCATGGGCCAGAGTCTCATGGATATACTGATGAAGCCTTACCAGACCTAAGTAGTCTCCTATCTGTCGTCACCCACTCCACCTAGTCGGATAACCTACATCACCATCACCTGGGGGAGGTCCTGGCCAGCCTGAAAAAAGCAGGACTGACAGTGATTCCGATGTGTTATCTGGGGCTGTCAGAGACAGTACTTAGGTTTCTGGATCATTCGGGGCCTCATGAAACCAAAGGAAAAGAAAAAGGAGGCGGAATATTCCTAATATGGGAATATTCCTAACCAGCTATAAAGAAACAGGTACATGCCTTTTTGGGATTGGTGGGCTTTTATCGAAGATTTGTGCTTAACTCACCTAGTTAACTGCCCCCCTCTAAGATCTCACAAGGCAATGCCATCTGGACTGGGTGCAATGGACCAGTGACACAGAAAAGGGGTTCCAGATGCTGAAGAAAGCCCTCACGAGCAACCCTGTCATAAGAAACCTGGACTTCAGCCTCCCCTTCATCCTTCAGCCCAATACCTCTGAGGTGGGAATAGCCACTGTCCTATTGCAGTGCTTATAAGGAGAAGGAATGCTCTGTTACAGTTTACATCAGCCGTAAGCTGAGAACTGCTGAGTAGAAGAACCTTTCCATTGAACAGGAAGCCCTTTTTATAGAGGAGCTGTGGTATTACCTGACTAAAAGAAGACTTACCTTAATCACAGATCGTGTTAATGGCTGGCTTTAAGTTAAGAGTTTAAAGATGAGTTATATCCTTGTAAAAATCGATTTTTTGTGACTGACAGATATATAATAGGCGATTGTCTAATTAACAGCTTTGAAAAAAAATGGAATCACTGCTTTTTCTGAGCGACAGCCAGCCAGCTGCAGACTGCCATGCTCACAGTAGTCTGTCAATTAGAGACTAAATCAGTAACTAGCACTACATTCCACAGCGCTGTTACCAATGGCACTCCATCTGTTATGTTGGAATTTGTTGCTGAAATGTAATATGCAACATTAAAACGAATAAAAAAGATTAACATTTTGCAAACGCACCCAGGGCTCACTTAATTGCGCTACCATCATTAAACTTTTTAGGAACTATCTTGGGTTTTACTTTGGGTACTTACTATGAGAAATTCCTAGATGTCTTTCCTAGACACCAGGCTTAAAATGTAACTGTGAGTTAGCTAAACAGGTAAAACAACAGAAATGTGCATTTTTAGTGTAGAATAATAGAAAAGTCCCATGTGAGAGTGGGCATAACACAATTGAAACAAGAAATAAAGCAAAAACAATGAAACTGACACATACACTTTCTCTCTTAGAGAAACATGGTCTCAGATCTCTCTGTATTTTTCACTTTCTCTGAATTCCCTGTCTAGATTGACAGCGATGAAAAGCCCTGAGGCTACATGGTGCTGTAGTAAGAGGTACAACTTCACAAAAAATGATTGTGTAGTTTTTAAGTTTTGTGTGCACTCACGTTTCAAGCTATCACAAGCACAATATAATATGAATTTGAAAGCTTGTCACTGGTATGTTTGTGGCTTATTAATCTAATGCTGCTCTTCTGATTAATGCCAATTATTCTTTCTCTCCTGCACAAATTTCACAAAGTGCTTTATCTTGAGCAGGGCCATGGTGAATAGATACACAGCATAGATGAATTCATATACACTGCAGTTTTTTTTTTTTTATCAGAAATCTGGAGGACGTCCATGCAGACATGGGGAAAACATGTGAAACTCACCAAAACAGTTTAGGATAGAACGTGAGACCCTAGAGTTGTAAGGAGGCAATGCAAGCCACTGCAATTTTATTAAGTGATTAAATTATTACTGCTATTTTCCATCCATGCTTTTCTTGAACAGCTAACCCTACACAGGATTAAAGGAATCCTGTAGCCTATTCCATGGTACTCAAGGTGCACAAGATGGGGGAAAGCCTGGCTAGAGTGCCAACCCATCATAGGGTACAATTGCATACAATTACATTAAGTTTCAGAAAAGCTGCATGTCTGGACTGAGGTAAAGTGTCCACAAACTCCACAAACGCAAGGCAGAGGTTGTAATCGAAATCCCAACCCCGGAGGTGTGAGGGAAATGTACTGACCACTAAAGGACCATACTCCTGTTTTGTTGTTGTTGTTGTTGTTGTTGTTGTTGTTGTTGTTGTTGTTGTTGTTGTTGTTGTTGTTGTTGTTGTTGAGTACATCCCACCAGCTCACAGTCTCTTAATCTAATCTTTCACCAGAAATCCTTAAGTCATTAGTTTTAGTCCAACTGTCAGATTAGAGCTTTCCCATTTCTAAACAACATTCAAAAGTACCAAACAGCTGTGCCAAAATATAAACCAGCAGTGACTAAATAGAGAATATTTGTGATAAAGGTAGAGGCTAGTGCTTTAAATTATTTAAAGAAAAAGAGCCAGACTGCATGAACCAGCAAGACAGAGTGCTTAATGTATATTATATTATTCTTTAATCACTGTTATTTATGTCGTCTGGAAGTCCTGATGAAGAATTCCCTAGTTCATAGATTTATTAAGGCTATAAAAAGGATGGGGTAAAAATAACTGACACCGATATCCATATTGCTCACCCAGCCTGGCGGCAGAACAGGCCCTGCATGTGTTCATGCCTGGGTTAAGTAGAACTCACTCTTGAGATATGTGGCTTGTCATAAATGTAAACGCAGTTCTGTAAGGTGTTGATAGTTTTAAGCATGCTATTACAAAAAATGATATCAAACAATATACCCAGAACATAATGTCAAAATGAAAACAGAATGCAAGATTATTTTCTAAGGAAAAATCATTTTCCCAGGATAATATTCTTCTACAACACCATTCTCATTATCATATTAATTCACCTTGCTGGATTTGGGGACCTTTGGCATTTAAAATAATTTGCTGTAGAAGCTGGAATTGCAATTTAATCTTGTCCATTAATTGAAAAAATAAATAAATAAATAAAGCATATTAATTAGTATCACAGGAGAAGGACCATATTGCTTTGGATTAACTACCAAATAAAGAGGCATTATGGTGTATATTAAAATCAACACCAAGGAGAGGCAAATTCCCTTATAAGATGCTTTACTAATATCACTATCAGCATTACCATAGCAACTGCATGAAGTGCAGTCTCAAGCATCCTTTGGACCTTGTTTTACTATGCCTTGTGGGCCTTTTAATAACAAATTCGGTTTAGTACTAAGTTTGAGTTGAATAGATGAAACTTATTTTGTCCATCATTATTTATAAGTTTTACCATTTTAATCATTTGTACCCAGTTCCTAAAACAGTGTGCCTTTGATTAAGTGACAGTACCATCTGGAGAGCTGAAGGCTTGCATATGTCTTTCTCTGAACTACATGAAGCTTGTCTCTGTATTAGTTATCTGAACACACCTACAAGAGAAAACTCTTTAGCACTTCTCCAGTTGGGAGTTAACAATGATCACTGGTGGAAAAAACTAAAAGAAATGTTTCTTTTCACATTAATGCTGGTGAGTTTCCTTTTATTTATAAATAAGCAGTCACAGACAGGAAAATGCAGATGAACAAAACTGTCTAGTTCATTTTGCTGCCAAGTAGATGCTTCCACCGTGTACTGTACACCAGTGTTTTCTGTTACTACAGCAGGATGTCTACAAGGTAGCCAAACACAAAAAAGTACATGCAAACAGACACACAGACAATTAGAGTAAGGAGGGTGCTAATTGACTTCGAATTTGAATTTAAATGTTACTGTAAATGTTAGTGAATTGGACAGAGCAAAGAATCAGAAATTTAAAAAGTAGGTTGTATGTGGACTTTACATATACATACTGCATATAATGTATATACACTGCACACACACACACACACACACACACACACACACACACACACGCACGCACGCACGCACGCACACACGCATGCACGCACGCACGCACACACGCACACACGCACACACGCACACACGCACACACACACACACACACACACACACACACACACACAAAACAATCATGGTAACAAGAAAGTACACACTCCTTCAGTTCTATGCTTTAGTTGTCAAAGCCTAAATAACAATTGTGTTCCTCACCAACTTTTTTAAACAACGTATAAACACATAAGGGATGTTGGTGGTTAGCATATTTGCTTCACAACTCCAGGGCTGGGGATTTGATTCCTGCTTGGCATTTGTGTGGAGTTTGCATATTCACCCTATGCTTCTGGGTTTTGTCCGTGTCCATCAGTTTCCTCCTTCATTCCAAAGACATGCGCTGTAGGCTGATTGGCATCTCTAAATTGTCAGTAGTGTGTATTGTGATCGTTCCCAATAGACGTTCATCCTGTACATGGTGTATCCTGCCTTGTGCCCCAAGATTTGGGACATGTCACTCTGTTGGTTATACTTGAAACTCTGAAAAATGTAAATATTTAAATGGATTTAAATTAAGAATTCACATATGTATGTATTTCTACTTAACATACGTTTAACACAAACCTGTCATCATTTACCTATTTAGATTTGTTGATCTTATGTGGTTAGCTCTTTTCCCCATAAGACATACAGTAATTTGTGTCTGTTTTGGTTGTGCTCATGTTCAGCACTGAATTTCTGAAACCCAGGTCTCACTCCACAGCTGTGGTTAAATGTTCATATGAAAGTAGAAATTCAGAACATTTTAAACGTCTAAGAAAAAGTATTTCTGTTTTTTCTAGTCAACTAGGGACAATATATTCATAGAAAAGTTCTTAAAAATTTTCAACCTGCAAGTGTTTTCAAAATAAATGAATTTCTGAACTCTGAGATTTCAAGGTGTTATATTCAACCACTAAAATTCTATGTAAACAGGTAGAAACATTTCACACTAAAACCTACTGTTTCACACTACAGCATCCTGGCTAATTTTATATCTTCATTTGCACATTCTGAATAAAAATGTCCATTCTACCACAAGTGTACTGATAAAAACAGGTTAACTAAAATGGAAATTCTGGCCTCAATTTATATCCATAAAATGACACAAGTTAATTATTTAATTACATTATAAAGAACAAATACCATTTCTCATCACTTAATTTTAACTTGTACTGACACCTACCATAAGAAATACCTGTAACTGTCATTTTATCTCAAAGCACATTTATTCATTTATATTTAGCACAATTACGTTAAGCATATAAACCATTTTTTCGTTTGCTTTGACAATGTCTGTCTTTTTAAGCAGTGTTACTAATATGATGAAAATTAGTGAAACATGAATTTCAGTGCTTTTTCCACATACTGTATAATTAAATCACTAGGTTTGAGTATGACACAGGCTGAGGTTAATCTATGAAGATAAATGAAGCAATATATAAAGCATACATTCACTACTATATTCTTCTTCTCATGAGACACTGATGGCCCGGCTGCAGCAGATATGTTCTAAGGAGCACAAATATACTACGAGTAATTTGTTCAGGACCACAGGGACTTCAGGCTTGCTTTGCCAGCTAATGATTTAAATAGGACTCAATTAGTGCACTTCTGACAGACCGACAGGTATCATTTGTCAAAATGTAGATGTAAAAAAACCTTTACAGAGACTTTTTTGAGGTTAAACTTCAAAAAGATTTTTTTTTAATTGTCAGATAATTAACTAGTCAAAAACACACCACACAATTTAATCTTGCATTCTATTTGTTCTATAACATTTAATGTTACATTTAAATGAAATATTTAATATCTAAATATTTTATTTAAAAATGACATGAGAAATAGTTATCATAAATGGTGACAAATACAGACTCTAAACTCTCAGCTTGACCGAACTTAAAAAAAGCCAAACTTAAAAAAAGTATTTCAACTAAAAAAAAAACTAAATACTTTTTGCCTAATGTGCAGACTGCAGGTAAAATGGTGGCAAATGAAAGGTAATATGTACAAGTAAAGTAACTTCACTGAAAACTTCTAACACTGAATGTACATTCAATACTCAATTTCTTTTCTAATTTAAAAGAAGTTGCTTTCAGCTATTTACTGGAATTGTCTGGATGCATTAATTGATGCTTGTGTAACCTAAGGAGACAAAAAGACTAGGTATAGGACAGTCTGACAGTGTTAACACAGAGTAATTGTGACAGCTTAAATTAAGTAAGAGGCTGTTGTGGCCACTGTCTCCTACCAAGTGCAGCGTATCCTGCTGCAGGAAAAACTCCTACACAAGACAACACTGAACCTATGGGCTGCCTCAGAAACGGCTAAGAGCAATGGGAGACCGATAGATCAGGGTGTGTCTGGGTATTGGCTTTATCATGTTGAGACCTGCAGGGAAACAGTAGTTAGTCAAGAACAAAATGACAAAACAAGCGTTTTCAGATGGCAGCCAGCACAAAGGAACCAGCAGGCACTGCAAGAAGAGGAGAGAAAGCTTGGTCCTCCCCAAGGTCAGCCTCACTTCATACATCACATGGCCTTGCCCTGCAGCTGCTGCAGGCCGAAAAAACTACTGCCATGCTCTGGCATCAGGCACATGTTCACCGGCCAACAAATCACCCAAAATGTCCCTGACCATATGATTTCTTTCAGCACTCCATTTCCAAAGGAGCTATCATGCAATCTGAAAACTAAAAGCATTGCAAAGAAATAAGTGTGGACTACCAAACATACTGTAATGTGTTAATGCTGTAGACAGATACAGACACTACATGTGATTAACTGAGGATATTGGATTGGACTTTGGATCAGATGAATACACAACATATGAGTACTAAGAGGTCAAAACCACAAGACCCACAGCAGGTCATGTAGCAGACAGAAGACTGCAAGTGTAGGTAAAAAAAAAAGAAAAGAAAAAAAGAAAATCACTAACCTTTCCAAATATAGTAGATTGGAAACATGATGGGCTTCCGAGCAGAGATACACAGAGCTTTGCCTCACTATGCACTATATACAGAGCTGCTTCACAGTTACAGCTGATTGAAAGTTCTTAATTTTTCTGGCTTGCATTTTAATGGCCATGCACTTCAGCATTAATAATAATTAATAAAAACATAAATTATGGTAACACATGTATAATTATTTTGTACTTGAATCATAAATAAATAATGAACATCTGCATTAACTATAACTATTGAGTCCATGAACAAGACCCTTTAGCTCAGTTCTAGGTATTCTAGGTACATTTTCTGTGGTTTACGCATATTTTTACAAGGTAAAATATTGCTGTTCTTTATTGTAAATGTGTTTTACAGATGTTTACTGTCAAGTTTACATTATTTTATTATTTTATTTCATTATTTTACTAATTGAATTACAATCTAATGTTGTATTAGACAATCTAATATATATATATATATATATATATATATATATATATATATATATATATATATATATATATATATATAGAGAGAGAGAGAGAGAGAGAGAGAGAGAGAGAGAGAGAGAGAGAGAGAGAGAGAGAGAGAGAGTTTTGACACAAACATACACAGTTTCCAATAGTTCTTCTCTTTCATTTAGGTCTCTGCAGTCTTGGCCATTATTGATTATCATAATAACGCTTGAATCATTAGAACAGTGTATCGCTAGCCATTCTGGGGACTCTTCCAAGTGGCATTATGGTTTACTGTGAGGTCATACAGTATAGCAGTGCTAGCTATAACACCTTTTTCCTGGAAGATTTTGTGTCTGAGCTTGTTCAGCTTCCTGGCATACACCTGAGCTGGTCACAAGTCTTCAGGTTTCCTGCTGATCATCACCATCAGATATAGTCCCTTATTCATGCAGAAGTTTACTTACACACATATACACACATACACACATATAGATAGATAGACAGATAGATAGATAGATAGATAGATAGATAGATAGATAGATAGATAGATAGATAGATAGATAGATAGATAGATAGATAGATAGATAGATAGTTAGATAGATAGATAGATAGATAGATAGACATTTATTATTAATAAAATAGGAGATGTTCTCTCGATGTCCCTGTAGTTAGCAGGATGCTGTCAGTGGCCATCTCCAATCTTCATGTTCTGTGATAAAATGGTGGGTTGTTACACTTTTATGTGTGCATTCTGTAGACTGAGAGGGATGTAATTTAAACCTCCCTTTCCTTCCCCTCCCTGTCCCAGGCTGATTAGCCCAGCGAGCTCCCAGACTGGCAGATGCTAATTCAGGAGCTGTAGTCTGGGGATCGGCACCATTAGCGGCAGGTAGCGTGCCGATGTGAGATATGCAAACCTCCAGACATCTCTGCCTAACCGTCAATCACATAAATGGAGTCGGTAGTTCGGCATGGCTAATGATACCTCACTAAACAGAGGACCTGAAGAAAACGAGAGTCAAGTGAGACAGAAGTAGAAAGTCAGAATTCAAGGAAGAGGAAAACACGAATAAGAAAGATGCATAATTATGGGATAGAACTGTGTGTATGAAGACACAAATCACATGAGCAGACACTGATGTGCGCTAATAAGAGGGTGACCAGTAGCTGTGTCTTCTTCAGTCCTTTGTGTGTTACTGATGCATTCTGACTCCTTGACAGACACACTGTGCCTGAAGCAGCAGAACAGGACACTGCACCAGCACTCACTTTCATTCATCCATCATTACAATCAGACCCGAGCAACTTACATGTCTTATGCACGTCATATACGTTCAATTCAAAATACCAAAGAATCTGAACAAATATGAAACACTGACAGGTGCAAACATTATAAACATTGGGTTTTGATTTACAGTATAAGCAGGTTAGACAAAATATTATCATGCAGCCTTATGCTGTGCCAACCGTAGCACCAGAATGTACACAGATTATGCAGGAACTGATAACAGCACCTGTCAAGCCAGCGGTCTGCTCTTCATTGAAGTAAATAAGTGCCTCTGGTCATTTAAACCACAATTACTAGTACATTAGATGTAACTGTGCTGTTCTTTAAACCCAAGTGCAGATTGACCTCCTTGCAATTGCACTAATTCAAGCTGAATTCATGTTCTACTGTCGCTCATCCTCTCTAGCAAGCTCTAATACTGGTCCCACTGGTAAAACCAATTTAGACACCTCCCAGTGGTCACATGTGAAAAAATGAGTTTTCTGAAACCCACTTGCAGAAGATTGTAAAATGTCTGAAGCATGCCTACAGTAGTCTCAGTGTTACAATAGCAGTTACTGTCTGAATGGTGTGGGTTTTGGGTCTAATACTGTACAGTATGTGTGTGTGCTTTTAGGATGGGTTTGTGTAGAAAACTTTGAAGCTGGGAGGTAATGTGCCACTTGGCATCACACATCTCTCAGGGTGAGAATTACGCCGAAAGACTGCCACCGTTTGCTTTGATGTGATATGATTGCGCTGTCGGCGACAATGGAGACCACACACCACCAACATGTTTCTCCTGTGCTCACTGTCAGGCCTGCTATTGTTAAGCTTTCTGCTATAACCCCCACTGCTCTCAAACACACACACACACACAGTTTAGTGACAATCCACCTGCTGGCCTGATTATCAGGAAGGTCCCAGCTGAAAAGCCCAGGCCTACATCCTGAAAGGTGCAAATGAAACAAGGGGAGTGAGAGGGCTCAGGTCACAGCCATTGAGGACAGTGGCTCAGGTGGATTTCTTGCTCAGATGCAGCACACCAACACTCTATGTGCTCAACAGCAACCTTGAGTTTCACGCAAACACACTTATCGCTCTAAAATATAACTGTCTAAAATCTATGCCTTATGGCATGACATATTACTCACTAGAACACATAGCTCAAGGGTCTATGTAGAAGTGTGATTTGTGCTCAAAAGTGTCATGCATTGTTTTGCTTGCATTCAAAGACCCTGGGAGTTATGGTTTAATACATAAAAAATCGTTGTGATATTTACAATCTGTTATTTTATAAGCGTTTACCTGTGAGCGATTTAAGGAAATCACCTCCTTACTTACTAATTCAAACTAAAAGCTACATTTTTCCCTGTCCCCAAAAACTGTGTGGTCATATCATATTGCAGAATGCTTTACAATAGTATTTGATTTAATATAATACATTAAAATGTGCATTATTCACCTGCATTTCTTCTCATTTCTTCTGCATCTTCAATCGTACTTTAGTGAATCGTTTAATGCCATGAGATTTGTCCCTGAACTTCAGCAAGATCTGATTTTTTTGTTTTATTTTTCATTTAAAATTCAAACTTAAAATTTAGCTTATTGTCATTTGCACAGGAAAAAATCAGCTACACAATATAATGAGACTATGTGTCTCATGCAAAATGTGACATAATTTAAACAGAACAAAATGAAGACAAAAACAGCATTTGCATATCATGCAAAAAGGAGGGGGGAAAATTTCATCTGTTAGACAACATAAAAATAAAAACAAAGCAAAATAAAGCTTGCTTACTTTTTTTTTACAGTAGTAAATAATGATTATCTCAATTATAATGCATCTTTCTAATTCTTATTGCTTTCACAGTTTCAAAAAGTAATGAGGTAGATCTATTCACCATTACTGCAAAAAAACTATATGAAAACATTGTAAATAAATAAAAATAATAAATCAACTACACGCTATTTTGCTCATAAGTTCTCAGTCTCTCCTCGTAAATACGTGCATCAAAAGGCTTTTTGCTAAGATGAAAAAAATCATTGGGTCAGCCCTATTCTGCTGAAAAGCATCTAAATTTATCTGAAGAAGCTGACAGCTGACAACAAATGTCATATTAAAAGCCTGTTGTCCAGTGAGCATTAAACTTTCCTCCTATGAAAACACTATAATTGGAGCTGCCTAGATGCCTATAGAAGCTGTGCTTGACTTGAGCTCCTCACACAGTGACTGATTCATAATATATATTTTTATAATATATATATCACTAATGGTAATGAATAATACTGACAATTTCCTGCATTTAAAATATAAATCTATGATGAATGAATATACTGAAATGCTTGAATGTAAAAATTTTAAGAATATCAACATAGTCTCACATTTGCAAACTTGCATCAACTGACATGTCTCAGTACACAATATTGACAGGTTTTGAAGTTTAGGGTTAGGACTGACTTCATTTGTAATTCCATTCGTTTGAACCATTTGCAGCCTTTGTCTTAAGGTCAGACAAACACTCTTGATGCATGTGGAAACATAGAGATTAAAATAACATCTCTAAGCAGTTATCTTTTTTACCACTGACAGAATGAAAGAAGAACTTTACAAAGTATGCAGGCATCATGGCGTGGTTTGGGAACTGTTCCACATCTGACAGATAAACCCTGCAGCACATAATGAAGGCATATCTCCTGGATATCTACAACACCCGCCTTATTCATAAAGCATGCATCCTTGCAAGTGACTCCAACCATTCCATTTCTTCTGTCTCCTGATATCTGGGAGAAGATTCCAGAGCATCCAGGCTGTAACATTAGGATGAAGAACAGTTTCATACATCAGGTACTTAACCGCCCCAACGAGTCTATATTGTAACCCCAAATACCCCAAACCCAAAATCCTTGTTGCTAATATGTTACACTTGTTAGTACTTGTATGTTAATTTATTACATTGAATTTATATAATGTAATATAAAAGTGTTCTGGAAAAAAGTTAAATCTAAATATCATAAGCTCTCTGCTGTTGGAATAAAAAACTTTTTATGAAGCGCTTGTTCGTTCAACAGTAGTAGAGCACCTTGCCTGCAGCGTTGCCACGCATAGGACTGCCAGCATCTGCTGCGGTTCAGCTCTCCTCTGCCAGGCCAGGATGAGTGGAGGTGCAAGTGGAGCCATCAATTAGATTTTAACAAATGACTTTCTAAATGCATTACCCAGCAGCTGTTAACACGGTCGAGCCTGGCCTGGCTACACTTTTGAAGAGTATAACAAAAAAAGGAAGGGGGTGAGGTGGGATCTGTTTTTTTTCCTCTTCATCCTTAGTGCTTTGTTCTACATTACGGGCAGGTGCATGTAAAGTCAGCTATGGCTGGGGGCGGTTGAGTGCTCAATGGCAGAAGCGGGACCTCAATACATCCCTAGAGTACTAAATGGAGGCAGGGACATTCAGACAAGAACAGCAGACCATGTCCACCTCAGGCAAAGGCCAGAAAGGCCACACGCTTTCACTGCTCCTCTCTCCCTATCTGTGCTTTTCTCTCTCAGTGTCTAGTGCTCACTAATACTCTTTCCATCTTCCTCTTTCTATCTTTTTCTCAACCTTTCTCTCTGTCTCTACCACAGTTTGGGTCAGGTCTGTCTCCTTCTCCTCTCCTCCATTCATCTAAAGAGCACAGAGAGAGAGCGATTGCCTTTAGCATGTTATATTTTTTTTTTTACATGTCCTTCTCATCACTCACTCAATCCTATATGAGTTCTGTCTGCCTCAGCCATTTCTCGAACACTTGTTAATATGTAACAGTCCGCTGGCACATACTTTATAACCCGTCTCTGACTCATACTTGTTTTCATTCAGCTGTAATTCGGCCCATATGACACATTAGCGCACAAGCACACCGCTGAAATGCACCCAGATCTCATACAGGATTCTGTGGTCATAGCTGCTACGGTTAAGACCACATTTCAGTGTTTTTAGTGCCTTTCAATGGCTGTGCTAAAATGCTTTAGTGCCACTAATAGCCCGTTAGAAGCACTTAAGAGTCAGTGCTGACATAGACAGTGACATTCAGAAACAAGCTCTCAGTCAGGAAAGCCGGAAATCATGTAGGTGTAGATGCGAAGGGCATGTCTTTCTATATAGAGCTGAAGCTGAGAAAAAGTGTTCAGGCCACTGAAAAATTAGGGGTGTTAAAGATTGACCCGGTTAAAATTGGTGTATTGATCTCTGTACTTACATTATGGCAACCCACACAACAGCAAACTCTGAGGAAATCGGGACTGAATCCAAACAGATATATGATCTATTTCCTGGTGTACTTTTATTTAAAAACGTTATTCAACTAAATTTCCTTACATAAAGGGTGTTAGAACACATTCACATCACATAAGTGGCTCAGTGAGCAGGGAACAGTGTATGTGGTCCAGACATAGTTAGATGAGATATCACCTCTATTATATACAATATCATCTATCTTAATTCATCATGAAGAAAAAATAATAATTTCAGGAATCTTACAGAATGAACCATTTTTAAATCAACAGCAAAATCACTACAGAAGCTACAACTAAGTTAAACATAAAATAAGTAATTATTTGAGAAGGATAATATCAAGCTACTTATATTTGTTGATGATGTTGACTGGGAGTTTGTCCGTCATTTTGTTTCTGAGCTGAGAGGCTTCAGAAAATATGATGTCATATCCAGTAAGGGAACATAATGAGCATTGGTACTCCCAGGATTTTGCTGTGCATTGTGGAATTTTTTTAGAGAGCAAACTTTCAAATTTTTTTAGAGAGCTGATTGAGATGCACCCATAGCTTGTATATACCTTGCAGTCAGTCACAGAGAAGAAGCTGTGGCTTGTGTGTCTGTCAGTCCAGTGAAGACTGAGATACTAAAAGACTCATACGAGACGCCATCTCTATTTTCAGAAATTAATCTGTTGTTTTCGTCACATTGCGTTGAGATATATGTGCATATTCTTGTATTTTGGACTGACAGATAAACACCCTTACTTTACACTTTATAATTGTTTCGCTTAAATAGGAAAGAGGAAATAAGCAATACTTTTACTTGCACCACAAATAAGAAAATAAAATAAGGCCATAGGCTGCAAAAAACAAAAACAAAGACAAAAAACAAAAAAAAACACCATAATAGATTACGCACTTACGTAACACTCTCTCATACCAGAGAGTAATACAACATACCAAAGCAGCAATTTCTGTAAATTACATCATTTCATTAAGCATGACTCCACACTGGAAACAGACCGAGCTCACAGTGTGAAAGTTTTCATTCACTTTGTCATTACAGAAGAGCAGTGGGGGATTAGCCACCAATAAACACACAGGTCAGAAATGTTTACACACTGAAATGATATTATATTTGTGCAAACTATTGACCAAGTAAAAGAATTTCACATTAAACCGTGAAGATGGCAGGTAGGTTGGTGATGTACACAGGAGCAATAACTTCAAATGTCACAATGTCAGAACACCATGCACTTTCTGTGAATGCTGCGTAATTGTAAACACATATAGCTTTCAGACAAATGGGTCCACCAGATTTTGACAAGAGTATCGTCTAATCACCTCAGAACTACATCATCATTTCCCCTCCAGATTTTCTGTAATAGCTAAGTATTAGATCTGTTTTTGTCAAAGTACTAAAAAGCCACAAAGCATCAAAAATTCTGGTGAGAAATTACAGAAGGTCTCTTCACAAAGCAGTGTCTACTGGGAGAGATGGCATTTGGGTGAATCCTAAATGAGTGTGTTGAATCTGCACACTGCTCCCGTTTATTGTTTACTAAGAGAATTAGTTTGGAATTTAATTTCTGCTGCACTGACAGCACAGCATCACCTCTGAGGCATCCTCCTTGTTTGAAATGTAATAAAGAGCTAAATTAAATTGTATATATATATAGTTTGGTTTTGGTTTGATTGTATGTTAGTTGTATTTTTTAATTTAAAAAAACTTAAAGCAACTGCCTTAGATATTGTCAATTTCATTATAATTGCTAAGTAAGTGTTCACAGTTTGCATGATGACTTAAATGTTTTTTGTAATAAGTGAAAATGATTTGCTGTTTATTCTGTATATCTAAAAATTGTAATAAGATCATTGCAATTTGACTGCAATCAAAACCAATCATCATGATATTCTGCTGCATCGTTAATCAAGACTTACTTACATCTGACTAAGTGAACCCATCATTGGTGAAAACCCAGCACTGGTGAAAACAAAATAGACTATACACTATATACTCTACTCACACCGAATAAATTCAGAGATGGCATTAAACTAGGTAAATTAACCACATGGCACTGAAAGATTAAAAGAGCTGCAGGTGGAGAATAATGGTACTGAACCTGTGTCTTTCCACTCAGGTGTGAATTTACAAGTCCTTCTCAAATGCTACCTGGACCAACTGGGCCTTCGGCTTCTATGGTCCGAAAAATAGTTCCTCATGGTTAACATTGAATTCTCAGGCATAGGTGTGGAGGAATGTTAAAACTGGTCACTCTAAACATGGCGTGGTATCAGATATGTGTGCTCCTTTGAGAGAATGTGCTATTAAGTCCAGTTCTCCTTGATTGGCTGTGAATTTGACTTCATATGCTACACTGAATAAATTCTTGGGAACCGTGACAGTTACATTGCATGTTTCATATGCTTTAGATCAAGAAATGTAGAACTATGAATTTAGTCCAACAAGTCCACTAGTCCGCTGTGAGGTGCGGCTGATAACAAAAACAAAATACGACATCGACCATAACACACCTGTGTTCTCGGTTGTAACACCAATTGGCGGAAAATGAACACTTCTGCATTTAAAAATTCATTAAATATAACATAAACTAAATATGGGCTATGTTCTTTTTTTATTATTATTATTAAGTTTTTATCTGGAATTTTGTTTTTATTAAATAAAAAATATATTGTTTTTATCGTTTAAAATGCTAAATATAAATCAATTAATAAAAAGAAAAGCTTGCCTCACAAGGAATAGGGAGGAGCACAGTTGATTAAATGCCAATAATTTCTGCCTACAGATCTCCCTCTCAATGTTTTTACTGCAGCATTTCTGCATAAAAACTAATGACTGTGCATGAAAATTCATCAACTTGTGAAATACTCAAAAGCCATTTGATACCAACAGCCAGTAGTCATTCACAGAACTGATATTCGATGTGAGTATTATTAGAGGTCTGTATCTGCATGTGTTTATTCATTGTGCTGCTGTCAGATAAAAGAAAAAGGGGAAGAGAAAAGTGCTGCAGTTTAGTGAACTACAAACTACTCATAAAGTGCATTAGAGTCACATAGCCCTTGAAGAGTATGTTGCACTTGTTCCTAGTGATTATCAGTGATGTATAACCTTGTTATATTAATAATTTCATCAGATATCATATTTTTGCTAATGTATTAAATATGAGTCTGCTGCAGAGTGCGTTGGTGTAAAAGTGATATGAAGGTGTAATAGACTACAGAGAGCGCTAATCAAAGAGTGTTTATCAATATGGTATGTTTTGTTTGACCTTTCAGAAAGTAAACGGAGAGGAAGTGGATTGCTTTGCTGAATAAAATGTGATTAACTGGAACAGAAATGTATGCACAGTCTCGTCAGGCACAATGGTTCTCTCAAAATGCAGACAGATTGCCAAGTGGAGAACATCAGATGAATCAGAATAAGGCTGATGAATTTCCAAACTGTAAATTATGTTGTAATTATGATTTTTTTTTTTTGGAAAGACTTGCCTGATGCATTAATCAAGGCAAGAGAATAATGAATAATGAATAATATAATTATTAACAATTAAACTATAAATAAAAAGCCAAATCTGCCATCTGTCAGTTAACATCGCATGACCTGTCATTTCACTACAGTCACTAGCCATAACCCAGCATTTAGGCTCTAACTAGTGAGGAAGAGACAGTTTGTTTTTTATGTAACTGTATTTATGTTGTCATACATTTTTAGTATTACATTTAACCTGGACATTGTAATGCAGAACAGTAGACTATGTAGTTTAAATGCTGATTCACATCAGACACCTTCATGAAAGATTTTAACACGGTTCATACATTTGCTTTAATACACCATAATTGTATTTTTTTTTTTACTCACACATAAATGAAGTGTAAACTCCATTAAAATCACACTTTCTTTTGTGGACTGCGTTTTAAAACCTTATTTACAGGATCTATATTTCTTTTATTATGATCCCAAAAATATGTTCTTGCTTATGGATGATGTTTATGTATAATCTAACAACATATTTCATATATTCATATACTGTTTTTTTATTGACCCAGTGTCTTGGAACATTTTTAGTTCATCTTTCAACTTTAATTGCATTTGGAATTTCAACCGTGTATTAATAAGATGTATGCTATTGGAAGTTAGCAGTTTTTACATTGACAGAAAGTTTTACAGGGAATCTGATTGTGACTAGAAATGCCCATCAAGATGCAACTAAAATGTCACATCAGTGGAAGGGTTTTATTTTCATGCATGTGAGATTTTCAGATAAAACATGTGCATTGCTAAACAATACATTAATATTGTAACTGCCTGGTCTTTAATGTGCTATTATTTACTGTAGATGTTCACTTTCCATCATCACTCTATTCTATGGGGTTCTCCATTGGCAGAGCATCCAGTTCAATAACTTTTGAAAAGAGGCACACACCACTCCAAAACAAGTTGCTATGTTGTGGTGCTTAAAATTCTACAATTAGCCTACAATAATAATTATGTGGTTTTAAAAGCAATTGTCAGGGATTCTCAGAGGCTTCTTTATTGTGCAGACTGTAAACACAGAAACTAAAATGATGAGTAGAAATAAAACACAAAAAACATATAGACTATGGGCAAGACTATGGCAGGCAGACCAGCAAACACACATAACATCAGACCGAACAGAAGCATGACAATGGGGTACACAAAAGCCAGAACTTAAACAATGGTGTAAATAAATTTAAAAAAAAAAAAGAAAAGAAAGAAAAAAAACTGACAACAGCTCTAATTGTTTTACACATTAACATCCCTAGGGTTGGTGGATTGATTCCTACCTCCACCATGGTGTACATGGACTTTGTTTGTTCTTGTACTGTGGGGTTTTTGTCTGCATACACCAGTTTCCTCCCCGAATAGTGTGTGTGTGTGTGTGTGTGTGTGTGTGTGTGTGTGTGTGTGTGTGTGTGTGTGTGTGTGTGTGTGTGTGTGTGTGTGTGTGTGTGTGTGTGTGTGTGTGTGTGCGTGATTATTAATAATAATCAACCATGACCATCTTAGGTGTAACAGATACTGATACTGATAGTGTTATTGTTTTGCACCCTTAAATATATGCATGTGACTGCTTGTGGGTACTGTGACTGGACAGATTGATCAGTTGTACAGTAGGTATGGCAGGATGCTGAGGGCAGTGGTTATGCATCCTTACAGCTGCAGGTATGAAGGACACGTGGTGTCATTCTTTTCAGCACTGTGGTGGAGCAGACAATTGCTGAAATAGCTGCCAAATGCTTTCAACATCTCATGGAGTGGGTGGGAGGTGTTGTCAATGATAGCTGTTACTTTGGCTATTATTCTTGTGCCTACCGCCTCAAGAGAGAAAGAGAGGAGGAGAGAGGCCTTCCTGATCGGCCTGTCCAGTCTCCTTCTTATAAGCAGCAATGGTGCCACAGCAGACAACTCTTAAAACATGGCTGATGCCAGCCAGCATTATTTAATTATATTAAGAGTCTATATATCAGTCTCTGACTCTTTCTTTATATAGCATCAGTGTTGTCTTAATATTCCAGTTTATTGCTACAGAAACACGCAGGGATTTGTTTGATCCAACACAGTCATCGAAAGTGGTTTGTTATGTTCTGCCTAAATATTGATTGCTGTAGTGAATGCTATACTTGAATTAATGTTTTAAAGCCCCTTCTACCCTCTTTAAGGATACAACCATGATTGTGCAACAATGCAGCAGAATTATTAATCCCAAACAGACCAGTGGTGCTCAGAATGGTCATGACAGGAACAAGACAACATATCAACATAGCAGCCCCTTAAATACCTTTGCTGCCTATTTTAACCTGCTTCATCTAGTGTTCATATCCTCCATCTCCCTATGTCTAGGCTGTCCATCACATCCAGCATACTTTAGTAAATTTAGAAAATGTAGGTGCAGTCCTTAAAGGTCATTTTAGATTTCTGCAAATAGCTGATTCCCCATCAGAACTAGTTTCTGAGTAGGACTCTTTTAAGAAGCTAAGGGCCGTTATGTATCAAATAAACCCTCAAAGGAGCATTGAAGCACCATTGTGTTTTTCAGTGAAAAACAGGGAAAATCCTGGGCCATTACAATGTTCTGTAAAAATTGGTGTGACTACAACAGCAAAGGGAAAAAGAGTGAGGAAATGAGCCCAGTATATATTCTCTTTAGCCACTTTCTCTGAAAATTTAAAAAAAATGTGCAAACAGCTACCTTTTACCTGTGACAAATTTATGTGAGCAACATTAAGAGATAGATATTATTATTATTATTATTATTATTATTGTAAAAGAAATTCTTGTCTGAGCATACAAGGTGAAAATTATGAAAGAAAGCAGAACAGAAGTTTATCACATGGAAATCTGGACATAAGTTTCCCAAAAGTATCCATTAAAACAATTTATAATTTATCTGTATGCTGTCATGACGCGGGGCAGGAAGCGGACCCAGACGCAGGATAGCAAAACAAATCAGGGTTTAATAATGAAAGAAACACTAAACAGGACACGGACTAAAGACAGGACAGGACAACAGTAGATTCCGCGCTGCACAAGGCATCGTGGCACAGTTAAATACACAAGACAATCAGACAAAGCAGACAAGGGCAGGCAGACATGTGACGAGGAACATAAACAAACAAATGCACGTGGCCAAAGTCCGGGCTGAGTCATAACATATGCACCGCAAAGGTTTTCAAATCCTTTCCAAATCTTACTTGTGGCCTATTGATCATCCTGATCACTATACATCATTTTGAATTCATGTGCATGTGAACAAGTGCAGTGACTTCACAATATCAATAGCATGTTAGTCACAGTACTTTGCAGTATTTACTATTTTACTATTTATGCTGCATTTCTGGAGCATTGTAAGCATATTATATATACATAGATACATATATGTATACACACTATATATTTTTTTAAATTAATACATTTATTTATTTATTTATTTATTGCATCATGAATGCATCATTTATAATTTATATAGTCTCTAAGGCTAGATACCGGGAAACCTCATATATTCGTTTATATATATTCCGTGTCTGTGTGTATTTAGCTCTGATCAGATGACTGTTTTATAAATGAAGTACCTGGTATCTAGCTTCAGACACTGTATTTATAAAGCATTCATGATGCAATTTAGAAATGAAAGAACATCAATAAATCCTTTAATTAGAACAACATAGTAAAGCATCCATTAACGGCATCATCTAACTCATTAAAAATCATAGATACCTTCGCTCTCTTGTCTGTGTAATTCAGTGGATACAGTTGGCTTCACACCATTTTAAACATCAAGAGTAACATAAAAGCTTGAAACTGTAACATTATTTATTTTATAATAAATAATAAGACGGCCTAGGGTCTTATACAAAGAACCCTCATGAAAAATAGAAGATTCTCATTAATTGTGATGTCCGCCTACGTAGCAGAGGCATGCAGGCGAAGCAGTCTGCCAGTGGAATGGCAGACGTTCCAGGATGGAAAATAATCAGCAAAAGGAGGAATGCCTGCTAGACACATACAGACTAATGGCACTCAAGCTCGGCTTGACTCTATCCTTGTATGCAGTTGCTGTCTGCCACTGTCTGAAACTCGGTATGTTCTTCCAGCCCACTGCCATCATAGGTTCAGCTGAGTGGGAAGGAGATAAAGTACAGATATGCAGAAACGAAGCCAGCAATGTGACTACATCTGCCATCAGGAAAAAAAGCAACTGTAATAGCTGCTGTGTATGTTTATTATGAGGTCAGAAATGACTGTCGAATTTTGATTGACATATATTGAAAGGATTCAGGGTTTCAAAGGCATAAATATGCCAGTATTATTCATTTTGTGTTGTGTGGCAGTGTGATAAAAATGACTCTACTCTTTTGATCTTAATGCCTGTTGTGGACCTGCTCCAGGTGCTTGAGGAAATTTTTCACTTTGCATCATCAAAAGCCGTCTGGTCTTTGGACCTTCCCCCACCGTGCTTTTTAGCACTGAGCTGAGCAGTGAGGAAAAAGGAGCAATTTCTCAAATGAGGAACTCTTGCCTAATGGCTCGACTTTAATTCATGCACTCCATATTAAGCAAGGCGCTTGCACATCCGCCGGCAATAAGCTGCGTCACAGCTCCATTACCACCGGCCATTATTTTAGAATTAGTGCTCAGTAACAGTGGACCATGCTGCCAGGTATTCCACGCAAAACACTTTCTTTGATAACACTATGAAGGCCGCTCTTTTTTCCCCCAGAAGCTTTCTCAATAAAGCTGGTCCACCATACAGTGCAGTTCTCACCCCAGCAGAGCTGGCTCAGGCATGGAGCAGGCATCACTCTGTGTGGTAAATATAAGCAGCCTAATGCTGCTTTAGCTCCTGCAGCTTTCCCTGCACTCCTCTAATCCTCTGTTTCTCTTCAGATACATGAAAACCCATTTGCTTGCATCATCGACACAACAAACCATGCAGTAAATAATCACTACTGCCTTATTAACAGGAGGGAGATGACAGCTGGGTGTAGGTCTTCATAAATAGCAGAGAGATGGGCTGCAGGTTTGGGCCTGAGCTGCAAAAATGAACCACTGAACAAAACTCATTTTGCAATATCTCTGCAAGCCCAATGCCTGTAAACCTCATTTAGATGTGAAATAATCGTCAAGCAGATTTCCTCTGCTGAGCAGTCACTTGCAGGCCCATAATTATGTCCCACAGCTGAGCCTCTTCCATTACATGGCTCCTTGCCATGACAATATGTATAGGTGAGGATGTGATAAGGGGTACTCTAACCATGAGCTACATTTGCACCAGGGCTCTGCCCCAGGCATCTGAGACTATAATCCCACTCTCACCCCTCCCTAACAGGCCCCTCTATTATCTCATGGTATTCTTGCATTTGCTCCTTTTTCATTTTTAAAAGAAGTGCATTACTTCCACCTCCCTAAACTTGTCAAAACCAATTTGCTCCCCTATTATCCCTTCGAATTAATTTCACAGTGACCTCCTCCTGCCTCTCCCCCCACCTACAAATCTTCAACCTCTTGCGTTTCTCAGTCAAAACACTGAAAACACCCTGAATTCTCCCTTTATGAAACAAGTCGGCAACCTTAACCAATCAATTCCCTCCTGTTTTACTCTTGCTGCTATCTCTCTTAATAATCCTCTCCTGGTCTTCTGTAGTCCTTCTATGAACTTCTTTCTTCCATGTCGTCCTTCTTTCATCCAGAAAAAGACAGGCCACAAAGCACAAGCCAAACATAAATCACAAACCAAAAAACATCAACACAGGAAACAGGGAGTAAAAAGGCAATAGAAAGCAGCACTGGGGAAAACGAACTCTTGACAGATTTCAGCTGAGGATTTGATCATCAAAACCTTCTGCACTTACATGTGCAACAAACCCTTTGCTCAGCCTCTGCTGTCAGATCGCTCTTCTGCGGTCAGTTAGCACCTTGTCACTGACAACATTGAGGATCTTCATTAGGGGAGAATGCTCAATTATATCGGCTGATATTCCTTTCCAAAACTAATTATCCCAGTTGCACCCCACGGCTGAGTGAGTTTACCTCGGCCCCAGAGCACAGTAGTTACTGATGTGATTTTCTTTCGGCCCTGGTGTTTCACACGTCCACAAAAGTCCCATTTTTCATAAATCTTACACCCTACAATTACCACAAAAAACCTCACAAACAAATTTTTATTAGTAATTATTGGAATGCAGATCACTTCTATTCCAGTGTGTTTAAATTTATGATTAACAAGTGATCATTGTTAATGCTATATTGTTAGCAGAAACCAACAGAAACTTTTAAGGTTAAATTAAACAATACTGATGTTGACCTTAAGGCTATTTTATTGTATAAAGTCATTTTAATGTCGACCATTGAACGTTTACTTGGAGGTTCCATCTGCTCTCATACAAAATGGAATGTCCAGCTATTAGGAAGGAACAGCTAGTGTGGCTTCAGGGCTTCATTCTGAGTAAGATCTGCACCTGATATCATATGCCTAATCACTTGATCTTGATTTTGTGAATCATTATTAGTTGTGGCTCCTATTTGGCAGAAATGAAAACCTGCAGCCACAACTGCCCTTTGCAGATAAGATTGAAGACCTCTGCTGCAGGGTATCCCAGTTCTCATTTTGGGATTCAAAGGCATGCTCACGAGCACCACAATGGGTCCTTAATGCTCCCTTTGGAGAAGCCTGCATTAATACAGACTACAGTGGTAGTATCATTCTCAGACTTAGTTTTTTTGGGCTATGGAGTGCTGGGGATGCAGTAGGAAGATCATTGTAGGAGATGGATTTACTCACCGTACCATAAAAGCAAAGAGAATTATTGTTTCTGCACTTTGTACACATGTTAATATGTGTAGTGTGTATGTGCATCTATGTATTTGAGTAACATATCACTGGTTTCGCGAGTTTAACCTCTGAGAATCAATAAAGCAGATGTAAGCACTTGTCAAACACAATTATAATTTATCTGGCAGAAAAAAATGGATCTGAGTGAATTTTGTCCTGTGAACTCATGAACCTCTGTAAGTACTGTAAGAAATTAGAAAACAAGAGGTTGGTGCTGATGTCTCTGGATGCTAAAAGCATTTGTTAGCGTGGGTTATAATGAGCTATTTATTAATTATGTCCTTCATATTGTTTACCAATATACACTGAGCTTTTATGGCAAATATTCTAGATTTCCTCTCTGTCTGATAGGAATTCTTTATTGGTTATTGAGTGCAGACAGCAAAACAGGAGAAGCACCAACACCAAAGCTTGTCAAATGCGTATTAATGTGTTTTTGTCCTAAATTCACTTTGTCACTGAGCAGCTCTAGCAGCATAGCAGCATAGCTTATATCGAACGACAAGAACAACAATAACAACAAAAACGGATACTTGATTACGCAAAATGTGGTCGATTACCTTCTGTTTTGCTGAAAGATGTGATAAAATAACCCAGAAATCATTTATCAAATGGAAAACAACAAAGTTTCAGCACCACAGTAAAGCACATGGCTACCGTTTGAGGGAATAATGACACACTGAGTTGGTAACAACACTGTGTTCCAAGTGCTTATCTTTTTTAGCTTTTAAGCCTGTTGCCATTTTGACGAAGGGCTGCAGGTCTTATGGTGCCATTTGAAAAAGGACTTCTTCTATGACAGCTTTTCAGCAGCAAATATACCAAACATCACCAACCAACCCGAACAGAAATCAGGTCTTATTTGAAGGTTTCAAAAATTGTAAAAAAGTGTAAAAAAGTGTAACTGGCCATCATTCCCTGTGTTAGCGTGCTTACTAATGGATTTTACTAAGGTACAGCTATTACTGCATGCCACTGTCACATGAATAACTTAAAATAATGATCATATTATTAGCTCTGCAATGTTAATTGAAAAATATCAGCCACAGCAGCTGGTAAATAAGAATGTAAGAAATAGAAATATTGTTAATACAATTTGTCTATAGATTATGTAAACACAATGTTCTAAGTTTTGACTAACTAGCTAGTGAACAGTAAAATATCTGTTCAAGGGGGAAATAATATGAAACTCCACCATTACATTTAAATAACATAAAGAGGATTAGCCTCTTTCTATAATGTCATAATTATAGCTTCATACTGTCACAGGAAATAAATAAACTGAATTTTATTCTTATAGATAGTTTTTAATTTCATTATTATATATTCAAGGTTTGTTTTCGTCATGTGTACAGTTACGTACAGTATACAGTACAGCTTGGAGTGAAATTAAAACCTGCTCTACTCCTTCTTAGACTGTGCATGTAAATAAAATCTAAGGAGCTAAATTAAAAATAAGAATGAATAGAAATAATACAAAATATGAATAATATGAAAATGATTAACTATATAACTATATAACTAGATTAACTGTAATTATATACAGAGTGTAAAGTAATGTACAAAATAGTTTTTATTGTTTTTTTATTGTTACGTGTGGTAATAAAAGTGCAATGTGCAGAATGTCACAGTCACAGTGGAAGAACAGTTTTTACAGACTCCTAAGGGATCAGTATGGTGGACGTCCTGAAGAAAATCTATGCCAAAGACATGTTTAAATTAATATTCTAGGGTGACCCTGACCTGTTTCATCTCTTACTTTCTCTTACAGTGAAAATGTAGGGTGATATTCCAAATACTCAATCATTTATGACTTTGCTCATTTCCAAAATCCAAAAGTGTAAGGGAAATCTTTAAGTAGGACATGAAAATTTATGTTAAATCTATAATGAATGCAGGAATCATGCTGATGCTCATATTCATATATTGCTCAGAAGCTCCAACTCCACTTGACTATATACAGTTATACGAAAGGACATTATTTAATCAGACTATTTGGTGTCCCTCTGCGGAGGATGTGTTCTCTTTTAAATCTGGCTCCTCTCAAGAACTCTTAATTATAACGTCTTAGGGAGTTTTTTCCTCATCAGTTTTGCTTCTGACTTGCTCATTAAGGATAAATAAAAAAAATTTAAATTTTATTCTAAATTTCTATATTTTTGTAATGCTGCTTTGAGACACTATTGTTAAAAGCCATATACAAATACATTTGAATTGAATTGAAACATAGAACGCACATCTAATTTTGCATTAGAGCAAAAGAAATCCACAGGAAGGCAGAAGGTATTCTGGCCATGGATTAAACTGCTATGCTTTCTCCAGCAAAACTGCACCATAGGACAATTTAGTCCCATTTCTAAGGCAGGGGTCATTCTGATTATTTACAACTCACCTTGCATCCTTGCCAAATCCCCACTACACTTTCATCATTCTTTTCACTAATCCTTACTTATTTCTTTTCACACTGTGCTTACCCCCCTCCATTTGTTGCATCCTCAGAGGTAGTTCACTTTTAATTCTGCTTTTATGAATCTTTTTCAAAAAGACCTCAGCAATAGACCCAGGAACCAGTGACCACAGCCTGAACCCTGGTCAGCCAGTTAGCCCCTCACACTCATAAAAACAGCTATCATCTTATATACGCTCTTATACTTTTGTTATCTTGTTGAAGACGGAATGTGGCTTACTACAGTATAAGAACCTAATCTGGATGTTTGGCTTGTTTGATTGAATGCCATTTTGATACATTGTCCTGACCGGTGCTTCTGGTCAGTGCATAGCTTCCAGGACTGTACATTGTAAGTACAATGGACATAGCAGCACATGAAAGTATTTGAGAGATGTATTCTAAGATTCTTTTCAAATCTGTATTCTTTTCAGAATGACACCATATTTTAAGTGCTACATTTAACATTGCTAAGATAAGGGCTAAAAAAATATATAGTTCTTGAAGCACTGGATACTACGTGCTTTAGACTTCTACAATATAATGCAGCACTTAACTCCCAGTACATTTTTTTCCTATCAAAGAGAGCTAGGGTTTAACTGAATCCAGAGCTTATCCCAGGAACACTGTGGGGTGGGAATACACCGTAAAATGCAAGTCCATTACCACACACACACACACACACACACACACACACACACACACACACACACACACACACACACACACACACACACATGCTCATTCACGGCTAGGTTGCCAATCTACCTACAGGCATTAAAGTAAAATCTGTAAGATCATGTCCATTTTGTAATGTTCACCTACTCATTTGTGAATAGTGAATAACTAGAAACGAAATTATACAGTATTTCCTAAAGATTAGACCTATACTGAAACATATTTACAAGTTAAGATCAAAATAAACGATCAGTAATGCTCATTTTTATGCTTGTTCACTTCTTTGCCAAAAAGATTCCTGCCTTTGCTAGGTAGAAAGCTTTTTGGAAAGTATTCACTTGGCAACAAAATAAAGAAACAAATGCCACTTCACAGCTCATTAAATGTACATGTAAATGTATAAAGTTATTTAACACAACTGCTTATATCCTAAAACATTGTAAATAAAGAAGCATTAATTGTAATCTAATATTTATAGCTTATATATACATACATCTTTCTTATATACATTTATGAAAAATATATTATTGATATAGAAATAAAATCTCTTTTGCTCTGCTTGCAAATATGCATTACACAAGTTCTAGAACCATGGAACAAAACATAAGCAAAAGCAACAGGATCAAAATACATTCATGTCTCCAGCTTGTATAGGGTATATAGCTCAAGGGTCTGTGGAATGAAGATATAATTTACTGTAATA
The DNA here is from genome assembly GCF_022655615.1 of Tachysurus fulvidraco. Lineage (NCBI taxonomy): Eukaryota > Metazoa > Chordata > Actinopteri > Siluriformes > Bagridae > Tachysurus > Tachysurus fulvidraco. The sequence continues at coordinate 16,552,947 of NC_062521.1, forward strand.
GTGCCCTTAGGAAGAAAAAGATTAGGTCTTAGCAGAAACCTAAGGATGATCAAACAAGACATTTCTTCCTAGTTGGTCACCATGGTGATGATGACCTTTATACTTGGAACTTATAGCACATTGTGACTTTATTTTTATAAAAATGAAATCATTTCCCCTGCAAAGTTTGAACCGCTGCTGTAGTCTGGGATAATAAATGTCTGTAAACATCAGAGATAACATAAAATCGCAAGGAAAGTTTACAGTTCTTTTAGAAAGGCCTCCACCTCTACTGTGCAGAACAAAACAAAAGTTTCCATGTGAGATATTGTGCACATTGTGGCATGTAATAACAAAGAAATATACTATTATGTATGCAGGAAAATCTTTACTCCTTAGCCATCTAATTACCTTACAATTGCAATTGCTTCAGAGATGACAAAAAAGGCTTGAGGTTCAATGAATTTGTCTACTGTGGACTGAGATGTGCATTAAAGCAAAAATACCTTTGTTTTTAATAAAACCCTAATTAAGCATAAAATTTTAAACCACGGCACGACCATAACTAAAAATTATTAAATGATCACATCTGAAGCACACACTCAGCACCAAGTTTTGCATCTGTACTCAATTATCACAACAAAGCTGTATGACCGTCAGCGATCCGAAAGACGAATACAACACCATATCCCTAGTAAAAATACATTTTTACTTAATATCAGCCTTCACCAGATGAAAAGAAAAGTGAAATGAATAGTTCATATCAATCTGATCCATCTAATGTCATTAAATATTTGATCTTCCTCCAGATTTTTATTCAATTCATGGATCTCTAGAATATCCTAGTGCTTTATCGCTGTGCACCTCTTTCAAACGTGATCAATATGAGTGACTTACATTCCTATTGATAAGAAAGCTTAGGTTGGTTTAACAGCAGGAAGGAAAAGTAAAGTATGGGAAAGATTTGTTGGAAGAAACTTCATGTGATGCTTTATGCTCCTTATGTTACTAACTGTAAATGAGCTAATTATGTGCCAGTCTCATGTGTCATCTACTTTGGTAAAATAAAAGAATAGGAAAAATGGAGAATAACTCAAATACAGATGACATAAGTGCTAAAATGGTCCATACTCAAGTATTGCTCTTCTGGGCTTGTTTCGGATATTTCCTATAAAGCTATAACTATTAAGTATACAGCACAACAGTCCTGTGACTTAATATCCTCTAATAATGAGGTGCATATTTGTCTTTGAAGTTTAAGCTTCTTTTGTACAAACACCCCGCAGTTATACACTGAGTCCTCACATCTTAATGCACGTGAGCTGCAAATAAATCTCAGACATAGGCAAGCAGAGCACACAGACTCTTGGGCCTGGAGCATCACAGTTTGGGGTCAGATTTTAGCCCCCTCCAGGGCAGCCCACTCACACTATCACACCTGCCTGTCAAAGAAGAGAGCCACAAGGCTCACCGCAGGAAAGAGTACAGAAATACAGGCTTAAGGAGGTGAAATGTACCAAGAAAAACCTATGCCAGACCCCTGACCAAAGAGATGAGTGTTTTTCTTTCAGAGGACAGAAAGCATATAGAAAATGTTACACTGGGGAAAAGTTGTAAAGATTTTGTCTTCATTTCAACTTGGTGTTTTAGATAGGTAACGTAATTACACCATACACCAGAATGATAAATACAGCATTCTGTAAAAACTAGAGCCTGAATGGGGGAGTATTGCCTCAGGATATCTACCCAAATGAGGATCCTTATTTTTAAAAACACACTTAAAGGTACATAATTTAGAGCAATGGTATTCAACTAAAATCTATCCAGCTCTAGGCAATAGCATCACTATCCTGTCAACACTTTTAACCTGTTAATGCTTAAATATTAATATTTACTTTCTACATATGTATAAAGAAATAAATTGTAAGTGATTATGTTTGTTTCATGCTACCACTTTTAACTACTGCCATAGACTCTGAACAGATGAGATGTCTGTTTTACCCTTCTGAACTCTTTTAAATAAATGCATACTTTAACTATTTTAATCAACTTCTGCAACTGATTTTAAATATTCTGTTTTTATAATTACCCAAGATCAGAGAGAGGAAATGAAATGGGGAAAAAATGACTTTTCAAGTCTGTTTCAAGTCTTTTCAACGAATTCTCTTCGCTCCGTTCAGGTAAATAATTTAGATTAAAAAACAAGGATATCTACACAAAGAGCCTCAGCAGACAATCTGCTACAGAAGCTGTTATAGTTTATCAATAAAAAAATAGAGTTACTGAACTACATCCAATATTTTTTGACACATTGCTTATGCGCTAGTCATTTTTTGAGTGCTCGGGTAGATCCACTGAAATACTCTTGGTTCTGCATGTGAAAGGATGTCAACAAGTTCATGTTCCACAATATCTGGGTTTGATTTAATTATTTATTTTATTTGTTATTTATTATTTAGTTTGTTAATTATTATCATTATTACAATAACATTTCAATGGCTTAAATCATACTTAACAATTAAATAGTGTATCAAATTTTGTATGTATTTTATTATAAAAAATTAAGCCATGCTCTGTATAATAGCACTAGGTGGTATATGTAGCTAAAACTTATGTAGTGATCTTGTCATAGGGACACAAGCCTACAGCAGGGAAGCACTTTGAAATATCACTAATGTGATATTCCAATATGAGTGTTTTATAGGTGAAAACAACATATGAAAAACAAAAGATACCTCTTTTGCACATGATTGTATACTGCCCTAATTTCAAGCTTCACAAAATACACTGAAGAAGAGAAACAGCTAGCCTGTGACTGTCAGTACTATGCTAATAATATGATTGAAACTGCTGATATTTTTACTGCTGTTATTGGACCATGAGTCAAACTGCCCAGATAAAACCTTCCAGATAAAAGTTCACAATACAGGCTGTTCCTTTACAGAGAGTAGCAGATCCTGTAAAAGGTCAGGCTTTCACTTGCCACAATAACCAATAACCAGAACATATGTGAATTTATACTGACCCCTAGTGTCAATGATGGAAAAATGACTCAGTCCATCATGTGAACACCTGGTAACACATGAAAAAAAAAGATGCCCTAATTCCCTAATAAGATTATCTGATGAATAGATCTACATTAAATAAACGTCTTTATCAAATCACACATGCTTAGAATCCTCAAGGTTTAAAGTCTGCATCAGACTGATGCAGTCTAGACCATGTCTGGAAACAGTGAAACATATAAGCATAAAAAAACCTTAAACTATGTATTCAGAGTGAAGTATAAAGAATATTTCAGTAGCAAAGGACTGTTTTAATTACCCCACTCCCCTGCTAATTACAGAAGGGATGAAATGAAAAATGAAAATGTCATTATTTTCATCATACATACAAATGCATGGAGCAAAGAAATACTTTCCTTCACATACGGCAGCTAGGAAACGGCCAGTGGGTCAGACAAAGGTAGCTTGGAGATGCTGGAGTCTGAATTCTTCCTTTCCTTCCAAAGATGATGAATCAATTTATTGCTTTGGCAGTGAAAAATGTAATGTGTTCTATATAGAGTATTATATATAGCATTATATATAGTATAATGTATTATATATTATCCTATGATCCTGAGTCTGAACTGATATATATATATATATATATATATATATATATATATATATATATATATATATATATATATATATATATATATATATATATATATGATATATATAACTCTATTGGAGATATGATTCCAACTATATTGGAATAATAGCTGGTATTATTTCAGCAATAATTAAGACTACTTAAATTACTTTAACCTAAAGGGAATTTAATGTCTATGGCTTTTGGCTAATAAAAATAAATAAATTATCATACAACATAATGAGTCTCTGAATAGAGCATTTTTGATGTTGGGGAAGAAAACACTCTGTTGTTTAACTATTTTCTTTACAATTTTGTACATGGAGTTTGCATGAAAAGACCATTTGTGTAGAGTTGTTCGGTTTAATTTGCATGACCAGAGACATTATTACACTTAAAGGCTACTTAGCTCATAATGTGACTTCCCCTGTATGAAACAATTTAATATCATGCTGACAATTCTAGCTTGACAAAAGATGCCAAAACAGTGGCAGAAGGACCAAGAGATAGCTAAACCCTCTGCTGAGCCGGGTGCCATGTCCCATTACGTTACAGTCATCTGAGTAGCAGCAGTGAACCTTCACCCCTGCAACACTGTCACCTTGGCTGTTAGCTTGACTGCAGAAGGATTTGTAGGAACATGACTTCAGCACACCACCTGTTAGAAAAGATTAGAACAGCTACATTTACTGTGCTCTGCTAAAATTATAAACAATACAATATGAGCATAATTACTTCTGAAAAACCACCCCCCCCCTCTCTCTCAAACACACAGACACAAGTAGTGCAAAAAAAGTAGTGCCTCTTCTGCGCTTAATGAGACAATAAGTATCTGCCTTTCTAAAAGATTCCCCAATGCTGCTTGCACTCTAAACATGAATTCAATCACATCAAATCAAATGAAAAACTTACTGCCGTCTCCTTTGATAATAGTACATGCATCTGAGTAACTTGGGCATACTTTGGATCCCTGGAGATTGCACTCCTCATCTGTTGACCCCATGCATGTGTAACAGTGCAGTGCCTCAGCTAGCCAGACAGACAAGACACTCAGTGCATGCTATTGTTAATTATTATCATTATTATGATTATTATTATGACTGTATAACCACCACTGCAGATATGGAAATTATGGTAATAATACAACCATTATTAAACATCGTGAAAATGCATTCACAAAGAATCACCACATAAATCCAACACAAGCAATATATTTGCATACATTTGTGTATTTTCCTACAAAAGTAATATTTGAAATCCAATAAAAATTGTGTAGACACGCCTAGTTGTAATCTAGAACAAAACATGCACTCACTTTTCCTGTTCATCTCGCATATATTAAATCCCTAAAGTGTATCCAAACCTTGAAGGGATGTTATTAACATTGCAGAAGAAAGGACAACTACAAACTCATCTATCTGAAATTAATTTCAATTTCAATTTTAGTGTGATCTTTTGAGCTTCTACCAGCTTTATTACTGATATATACTCCAGTAGTCATCAATCTTGCTTTAGCTCAGGAAAAAACATAAATGCATTCCCCAAGTTCAGCCTGTAGTATTATTGACCAGAAACCTGATTTTTTATTTTAATTTGCTGTATATGGAGTCCACTGGCAGAGCCTCCAGTGGTGATGGTTTTATCCTGGAGGAAGAGCTATATGAATATTTACTCAGAACCAACCTAAATCACTTCGCATACACTTCGAAGACGTCTCTTCATTAATCGTTATCAACCGTACTGCATAACTACTTATTGCATACATTCACCATAACTACAGAACCTACACAAATTGAAAAACCTTTCTGTGACTGCATAATTGGATATAAATATACGATTTAGAAATTAATTGAAAATCTTCATGGCAGCTAGTAAACTGATAGTAATCGTGCCATGCATTGCAAATATGTTTAACATTCTTGAAATAAATAAATATGTTCTCCATTGGAGCAATCTATATTTTTTATTTTTGCATTAGCCAGACAGTACTGAGTCATTGTGACTCACTGTTGTCCCAGTCTGTTTAAAGGAGTGGTTTGTCTACTGCCATTAGCCCATTAACACTTTGTCCAAATAAAGAAAACATGAACAAAAGACAATCTTATCTAATAGAATAACGTTGTATGAGAGGCACTTAATGGGGTTTATCTAGGAAGTTGACTAGACAGGAAACTGACAGTACACATAAGCAAAAACAACAGATGGAGATTGAGACTGAAAAGATTATGAGATAGAAGTGCCCACTTTTCTGTTCATTTAAGCGTAAAAACAAATGTAGGTAGAAAAATCTAGAGAAAATGAAGATTGACTGTACTTACTATGAACAGAGCAGAGTAGAAGGAAAAGGCCAAATAACAAGCAGAACTGGACAAAGCTCGTGTTGCTGTTGTTCTTGGGCTGACCAGACTGATCACAACCGATTTTTCAGGGATCACTGATTCACCTTGGAATCTATGGCAGAGAGCTAATACCTCCCCAGTACTGAACAGTCAGATTACCAGCTTGTCTCTTGTGATAAACTGAGTCTAAACCAAATAACGAGTCATAATTTTAAACCATTCACTTTTCCATCATATTTAGAAGTCGATTGGAGTTTCATAGTTCAGTACTGTGATGAACTGAGAGCTGTATTTATTTTCTAGTGGCTGCCCTAATTAGCTTTGGTTAAAGGTCCTTCCAATATTTTAGCATTTTATGTCTCCATGACATCGTGAAATGATTAAAAAAAAAGACCCAAGCCACTTAAATGCGCAAATCAAAAAAATGCGCCTGTGGAACTGCTTAAATGAACAAATGAAACAATGTTAATGTATATATATACATATATATATATATATATATATATATATATATATATATATATATATATATATATATATATATATATATACACACACACACACACACACATATATATATATATATAGCCAGTCCTAATCCTTGGATTATTGAACTCCTCAATAAAACCATATTTTTACCATAATGGTGCAAAATCTATAAAAGAACAAATGCTTTTAATTATAAAGCAACTGCTCCATAAAGCACAAACCATATACTGAGTCCTAGCTTTGTAGTAGATTCTGACAGCCTGTAAACATCTCTGATCGTTCTGGAATCTTTCTGGAACAACGACCCAAGATTAATTAATTAAATTATTACTTTGAGTAACTAGTTTGAGAAAGACAGCAAAGATCTGAATAAAAATGACTCTCTTTTTCTTTTTTCAGTGTCCATATTAATAATAATAATAAATTAATAAATGATATTTAGTGTAGACTGGCTTGTGTAGGATCAAACAAAGAGGCAGCAGAGCTTATTGCCATCTTTTATTGCACTTTGTAAGCAGGTGCTGTGTAGCCGAGTAGAGCTCCTTTTAAAGGAAACGTCTACAGTTTCACATCAACCAGAGCAGGACTGAGACAATCCTATTCAAATTAATTTAGATATTTAAGTACCAGAGACAGAGGAAATTATGTTTCTTAACATATTGAAAATAAAATCCAAAAAATAATAATACAATTGCACATCAGTTTTGCTAAAGAGTATCAAGGAGTAAAACTAGGGAGTATCTACAAAGATACATGAGGAAGCAGATTAAACAGTATAAAAACCTGCATTGTGTTCCTATACTATATTCAGCTCATATTCACAAAAAATTAACACATGCATTTTTATAATCATTTCATAATCATATATATAGACATGTCTAACTCTTCACTTGTGATTTCAAGTTCAAAGCAATTACCACAGAAATGAACTTAACAGTCAGCTCCATCAGTGGCTGTCATGGCATCATAGCAATTAAACTCATCCCCTCTATCTCGCTCGCTCTCTTTCTTTCTCTCATACACACACATTCTCATAAAACTTCTGTACTGATGGGGGATACATCTCAAAAATATCCACAATTGGTGTACATTAAAACATCAAAATGCTTGGTTAGTAGTTACAGTGGTGTGATAGAGTGACCAGAGTATCCTTATAGTCAGCAGGAGCTCTGTTTCTTGAAGAATGTCAGTAGTGTTTTAGATTTTGGGGACAGTGTGTGGTTCTGTCCAGCAGTCAATAGGACATAGTCAGCACAATGTGTTTTACAACTCCCTTTCAGTTCATATATTGTCCTATGTGGATATGGATCATATGACAGCTAGCTCTTCCCCATTTTAGCAATCAGCTCATCACAGATCTTGGTCAACTCTTCGATCTCTTTGTTCTGTGAAAAAAACATCAAATGTATATTGTGTTAGATAATAACGTTAAATTTCAATTGATGTTGCAGTGGATTAGTAAAGTGTACTCTAAAATGACACACATGGATTTTTTCTTATTAAAAACTCTGAGTAGACATGTATAGCAGTAAAGACAGACCTTCTGATCCAGTGTACGCTCCAGTGAATCCACCTTCATCTGTTCTTTTCTTAGACTGGCTTGGTACGCTGCCTGCTCCTGCTTAGATTTGGCACGCACTTGAGCAATTTCTGCATTCGCCCTGCAGGATGCAACAAAGCACTTCAGAGTCAGGCACTGCCATTCCACATTATATTTAGATTTCATTTCCAATGAACTAATTTACTCACTGACAGCCATTAGGTGCATGCATTAGGCAGCAGTAGACAAGACAAATCAAAATAATGCTACTATAAAGCATTTAGAGATTCTCACTGCACGTCACTTACTTGTCCAGTTTCTCTTCTGCATGGATTTTCAAAGCCTGATAGCGCTGTTCCTCCTTGCGAACTCGAGACAGATACTCTTGTGCACATTTCTTAAGCACCTCCTCGTTCTAAAATGCAAAAAGACATTTTTTGATGGTTTAAAAAAAAAACACAACATTGTGTTCTAGCAGATATATTTTTGAAATGTCTACTGTATGCACAACCTGGTGCAGAGTCATAATTGAAAAAATAGATTTGGTATGAACGAACACATTATCTAGAAATGTGGTTATGTGATATCAATCGAATTAACTCTGAGCTGCATTGGTGGCCCATTGCAGCACTCTTCCTGTAATGATATATGATCAGACTTTTGCTGGTTCCTTTGCATAGATATTTCAGTGGAATAAAAAAAAAAACATTGACGCACAGCACTTAGAAGAATTACATCTTCTTGTGCCCTTGTGGGTATTCACTCAAATTTGAGCATAATCACTACCCGATTCCTCAGATCTCTAATGGAAGTCAATTTACTAAATATTTATTATTTAACTAAATCATACAAACATTCATTTTTAGCTGCACTGTTTGTTTTTAACTCTAAATTTACTTTGTCCATTAAGTCAGAAACAAAATGAAACGGCCTATATATTGAACTATAGGACTAATAAACTATAGAACTATGATGGGAAAAAAATTACTTTGTAAAACCTGTTTGCAGGAAAGATGAAAGTAATAAAAGATTCAAAAGTGTTAAGTTTGTAGATTTGTAGGTTTCTGCCTTTGTATCAAGATGCTGAGGTTATGGAGTTTCCTTATTTTCTTGCTTCTTGTTGTTGTTGTTGTTGCTGTTGTTTTTAAATAATAGTAATAACTCATTTTACCCATAGTACACCCATAGTGCACAGCACTAATTTTTTTTATCTATATTCTTTATACTACACTAACCTAGTGTATAAGACTGATAGTACACTTAGTTTAACATCTAAACCTACTAAACCAGTATGAAGGTGTTTTCACTTGATAGAGACTTTAAAGCACTTCTGTAAGTTGCTCTGGCTAAAGGCATCCACCAAATGCCTTATATGTAAATGGACCTAAACCTGGACCTGTAACTAAGTACCAGAACTTGAAAGCTTGTCAGCATGAATAACAGAGTGAACCCATTCATGTGTATATATGTAATTACAATATTGTTTAATCAGCAATTAAACCAAAAATAATCTTTTAGTTGTTTATTCATTTTGTTTATTTTACAGTGGGTTGTGATTATGTGTTTCCTGAGCACTCACTGATGCCATAGAATGTCATATGGAATGGTCTATATGCTAAATATGGAATAATGGAATAAAGGAATGATGTTAGAATGTCTCAATGAGTTTTTGCACCTTACGAAAGCCTTCAAGAACATCTTTCATTTTCTCATAGCGGCGGAACAGATCAGCCAGTGATTTCTCCACTGAGTTGAGATCAGCCAGCGCCTGGTCCTTCTCCAGAATGAGCTGCTGGATAGTGTGATGGGACAGAGACTTCTCCCTCTGATCATCCTCTAAGTTACACACACACACACACACACACACACACACACACACACACATACAGAGTGATAAGATCTTTGCCTAATAATCCTGCTTTATTGTCATAATACCGACAATGATGTGAAAAAATACCAATAAATGTTATAAATAATTAAGCATCCCACACACAGTCGCACTCAATTCCACACAGTCAAATCCCCACAGAGTAGCCAAACGGAAGGCCAGCAATAGAGACACTATAAATGGAACCCGAATTGGAAAATATGATATGCATTGCATCATTAATGATGATCACTAATATTTGATGACATTCTTTTGAACCGCATTTCCCCTGTGAAACATGCAGACGAGACACACAGTAAATGATGGGCAACCAAAGAGACACAGGGTGACAGATGAGACCACTACAGATGATTCTTTACACAAGAGACTCTTACAAAAACTCCTCTGAGTCTATGGTGTAATACGACCTATAATGCATTTCTACATTTTAGTGAGAGACAAAAAGTATATGACACATCCAAAAGTGGACATGTTAAGAATGCTACCTATGTTTGATGTTTCCTTGACATTGTCTGGACTATGACTGTAAATAGTAATGCCTTCAATTTGAAATCACAAAAACAGATAAACATTCAGAAATGAAAAAAAAAAAGAATAGAAACATGAAACACGTAAGGAGACAAGGATGGATAGACTCCACCTTTCACCATCTATCAGATGTATTTGGACTTGAAACAAACAGACAAAAAGAAGTCCTTTTATTACTTACCAGGCAAGCCTGATTGGTTTATCAGGTATTTATGGGCAAAGAAGGGAGGCAAACACAAAGAAGGGATTGCGTTAAAACAAGCCAGCTGGGAGTGATATGTGGGAGAAAGTGTGTTACAGATATAAAAAGAAAATCCTTTCCCTTCCACTAAATAACAATATAAAAAAACCTGAAAGTACACATTCACATCAGTGAAAATCTGTGAATGTAAAGTAATGAAATAAAATATGCAAAAAGAGTAAGAAAGAAAGAGACTCTGAGGAAGGGGGGGGGTGTGAAAAGAGTATATCAAGAATGAAGCGGACACTGAAACGGTATGTGTGAGAAAGGGTTTATGAGGAAGCTATTATATTTTATAGCACAAATATATCTAAGACCAATATATATTAGGAAAGATAGAAAATAGGGTGAAAATAGGTGTGGAAAACAGCAAGTGCAAAAGTTTGTAGGGTAAGAAAGCATGTGTTTGGATATGTGCCACAATCCCTCAAGCAAAAATAGTCCACAAACCCCATTAATGTTCAATAAAATAAAGTGGTATGTGAATCTGTAGATATCGGTGTGATATTCAGCCTTGTTGTGAATAATATCTGTACAAGAAAATGACAGGTGAGCTGCTGTATAGGCATAATGAACCAAAGAGGTTCAGGTGTATTGCAGACTCTCTATACTCACCAATCATTTGTGCAATGGTCTTCTCATACTCTGTAACTATTCTCCTGCAGAAAAGGGACAGAATAAATGCATTTCAAGGGATTTGGACTAAAAACATTTAATATGTATACGATTAAACGTACACAATTATGCAGCCAGACCAGAATATGCTTTCTATGCTTGTGCTGGTTCATTTAGTGCAGCTGTTTCATCACATTTTTATCTGTGCTTTCTAGTGATGGCTGGCCATGCCACTTTATCATGAACTTCCCCTGAAAACAGTTGTTTGTTGGCTAAAACCCATGGGACAGCTTATTTTGGGAAAAGCAGGTTGGCAGCACAGTAAGCAGATGGATTAGCAATGCTTCCACTTAGCTTTCTAGGTCTTCCTTATGCTAAGCCCAATCAGTCTAATAAAGTAAGCTACTGTCTTTATCCCACCTCCTCTTCAGTCTTTAGCACATGCCAAGGCCAGATAAAGTTACAATTAAGTTCAATAAGCTCTCATTGGCACCTCAGTGAGTGATTGCAACAGATGTGAGTACAATGTTTTATCTTTTATTGTTACTAAAATGCTATATGCTGTTACTATCCAGTCTCATTTAATACACATTTAATAATCAGGTCTGTTTGTAATCTATGTAGTGCATATTATTGCATTAATTTTGACCGAATAGTTCAAGTTCACTGGAGTGAAACCCAACTTTGTTTTTTGCTGTTGTAACCAATCCGTCTCGTGGATCTGCTTAGTTGAGCTTCTGCACGCTTCCTATAACCATGCTTTGGTCAAAATCACAGAGAACACAGTTTTCCCCCATTTTTAATGTTTGATATGAACATCAACTGAAGCTCTTGACTTGTCTTTCCACAATTATATGCAGCAGCCACATGATTGGCTGATTGTACAATAGCATAAATAAGCAAGTTTAAAGGTGTTCCTAATAAAGTGACAGGTGAATGTAAGACATGCCCTAATGGGCCATAATCAGCAGTATAGACCTCCCTCTACTTCATTTTCTTATGTCTGTTTCCTGTCTCTGCCAAACATTGAGGCCTTTTTAATTGGCTTCGTGTATGGACCTGAGCTTTGAGAAAAGGTTAAAGAGAGATAAACAGATCTCTGAGGCTGACGTGTTGGTCATAAAAAGATTACTGTAGCAGTTGGCTACACCATGTACTGTAGTGAAGTCAAAGTGTATTCAAAGTGAAGCGGTAAGCCTTCATGGCAGAGATTTTCCCACCCAGGTAAAAATAGAAATGTGTCCTATGTACTGCTAATTAACACCCTGTAACATGGTCTTTCTCCCTCTTGTGATCACAACAGCCACCAGTCTTGTGGTGTGAGATCTGATATATTCTAAATAACATGGAAAATCTTAATTCAAATCAGTTTGAAATTACAGTACATGGCATTTCAGCTAATAGCCTAGTGTCAACTAGATTACTGGCATACCTTCTTAATTGTTTACACCATATAATTACCTCAAAGTATAATTACCCTAGTTTTCTGTCACTTAGCTTTAAATGACATAAGGCTTTGCCTAAAATTAGCAGGATTTAACTTAAAGTTAAATAGCTATTTCTGGAAAGTTACAATTTGCGAAGCTAAATATGTAGCTAATGGGCAATATTAGCTCAGTGCTGTAGTTAGGTAGCCACCAAGCTAAATGTTGCTGAATATGTGTTCCATTACAAGCACAATTGTGTTTGCTATTTAGGGGGAACACACTGCTTTAGGGTGTCAACAATTAGATTTAACCCAAGTCACAATATTTTTAATCAAATTATTTTAAAAATGAAGGCAAAATAATATTATGTGTTTGAATATTATTATGTTGTGCTCACTTACTTCATCTCTTCCAGCTCCTGTTGACTGTCCTCGTACTTCCTCTGCCATTCTAGTACTTCTTTTTCCTTGGCAACAATCTGATAATTCAAGAAACAGCATATTTTCCATATAGGAATGGATCAGATCATACAGTAATGTATAAGCCTGAGTAATGCTCAAAACTCTTAAAAATATTTCATTTGTAGTCACTCTTTATTGAGAATTGACATATATACTTATATACCTCTTCTCTTGCTATACCCAGTGAATGGTCCAGGTCTTGGGGGAAATATGGGCTTTCAGCTTCACTGAACCCTGTCCGGGAGTATAGGGAGCTTTTGGACACACCACTGTCTCCAGGGGAGGCCAGCTCTCTCTCCTGGTTTGGAAAGATAAGGTAAGTGTCAGGAGGGAGGATAGACTCTGGAATTGAGGTTAACTGTGTGTAGTCTCAGTTAGAGGTGTGCTTCGGGACAGGGATCACATAGGACCCCAAGACCCCTACCAAAAAGTGGCAAGAGCAGATGTTTTTTTTTACCAGATATAAAAAATAAGATATAAAAAACCAGATATAATTTGTCTAAAGAGGAAAAAGGCCATGTTTATTTTAAGTGTTTGCATATACTGCTTATGAACATAAGTACTTATTTATGGTTAGGGTTGCTGTGGGTTAAATTTCAAATTTGTTTATATTTTTAAAAACAGAACCGACTAAGATTAAAAAAAAATTATGTGACCAGGTACAAACAAAAAAAAAAAAAAACTGAGAAGAGATCACAATTTGTCAAGAGTATCTGTGGGAATTGGTCAGAAATCCTTCCAGAATGGGTAGGAGTGGGATTTATAAAATGGTCCTGCGCACACCTCTACCCTCAGTGATCCACACTCTTCAGTCATACACTCATACTAGAGGGATTCTGAACCAAGCCACGAGGCAGCACATTGTCCACAGGTTCTACACAGCAAAGCCAAAATGCTAATGAGAGCAGGATTTTTAGCTCGGATTTAAAGCTTTGCGCAGTAGGGATGAGGCTTCAGTCTGCTGTTGAGCTTCAGCTAAGAGGCCATGATGGGCTCAAAGCAAAGATGGGTGGAAGCAGCTGCTCATTGTGAAAGAGTTGTGATTGGGCCCAGGCCAGGGAGGAAGGGTATTCAGTAAGGCTCAAAGAATTACCCAAGTGTTAGTGACATGCTGGGAGAGTTAAAAAAAGCAACATGTATACAAAGGTATTAATCATAATGATTTGCTCAAGTATAACACGCACTTCTGATCAGTTTTAAACCACCTTAAACAAAATCAGTGGGAGAAGAAGTGTGGAAAAAAATTTTAATGAATCCCTTTTTTTTTTTTTTTATTACAAAAAGTAAACAGACTGTTTTCTTGGAACAAACTGAAAAGGAAACCCTACCTACCATAAGCCACAAAAAACCCTAATTTCCCAATCTATTCATATCCCTAAACAGGAAGGCATAATGTAAACACAATGATTTTTTTTTCCAAATAAAAACCCATCTCAAAAGGGAGGATTAGGAGATTATGTGGTTGTGTTCCAGTTTTACAGAGAGCACAGGGGAATATGACAGGACACAAACACATTTCATTATTCCATCCTGATGCTGATTGCTGTTGTAGAAAGAAAAGCTGTCAACAGGCCCATCATACACAACCAACAGGTTCGGAATATATTCACACATGTTCATCTATAGAAATCAATGGACACTGCATCTGTGATGCACAAGGTAATTGGATTAGGTGAAATTATAAATGCAAGAGCTGCTTAGCTGAAATTGTCAACACAATAGTGTGACTGAATTTGGATGTTGCTATACATTAAGCATGATATATTGCACACAGTCCTGATCATTTCTGGATTGTATTGTGAATTTAATGGTTGATATATGTATATGTTTATGAAATAATGATCTAATCTGGTCTAAGGGCAACTAAACACAATCTATAGCATCTATACTATAGCTTTTGGATGCTTGGCACATTATCAGTACATTTCGTGGTGGATTTAATGTGTCTGTGTGAGAGTTTTACTTTCACTAACGAAATTGATATCTGGTGTTATCTGTATATTGTCATGTTCAGTATTAGGTGCACATGCATGAGATTTATTTTAACTATTTAAAGAAAACTAAAAAAAAAAAAGTGTGGGCAGCATCTTCAAGAGAGTGAAATTGTGGTGATTGTACTCAGTGAAATGACAGAAGGTATGTAGGATAGGATAAGGTTTATGTCACATCTGTGTGTTAGCTGATGGAAGGCTTTAACCCACTGTGAGAAAAAAAGGAAGGGAATTCATTTATTCTACTCTGAGTCCTCTTACTTTAGCTGTGGATGAACTGTCGATATTCCAGCGGCATGGGCTGGGTTTCTTGAGCCGAGACTGTGAAGCGTGCAAGAAAAGAACTTGAATATGGAGCGGGGAGAACATAGGGTCATCTCAATGAGTGGGTGAAAGCAGCATCTCACGGCCCTGTCTGACTAAGTATCAGCTAAAATTATAGCAAGAGAGTGCGTGTGAAATAATTGTTGAAGTAAAATACTATCAGAAAAAAAAAATCAGAAAAGGTGATGAAAATAAAATGTGTTTTGAAGCAGATTACTTCTTAACCATTTGTGCTACCACTGGGGAAAAGAATACATGTATAAATTAAATGGATGGAGTAATATTTTTGCCAATAGCACCAACGACATCTGTAACCAAAAACATGGCAGAGTGTATATGAGAAATTAAATGATTGTATTATTTTTCACCAAGAATGAGATATAAATGGATTGCTATTACAATTTGCAATTCTGCCCACATGCAGCAAGGTTTCTGTTGGATCACAGATATGAAACTTGGACATCCATACATGTGTGTGTGTATTTTAATTTGCCATGTGTTCACAGTTTTTCTGCTTTGCCGCTAAATCTAAATAGATGATCCAGTTCAGCATCCATCTGAGATGGTGTCTAAATGGTGTGTACGTACATGCCAGCACAGTAATGCAGCACACTTACTGCCTTACTCTGTGAGACACTGTGTGGCACTCGAACAGGAATATATGGCATTAAAGCATTCAAGGTATGAACATTGCTAGAGAAATAATCCCTGGTATCCGTTAAGTATTCATAAAAGCTTAATTTCTACTCTGTCATTCAGGTGCACAATTCATTTGGTTTGTTTCTTCACTATGCACAAACCAAACACACACCACATTCCCCCAGCCTAGACTCCACAAGAAAATAACGGCACTTGTCCCCGCTCACCAGTAGAGACGACCGATTGTTTGCCTAAGGCTTACTTCTACAAATGGTTAGACTTCCCAAAACACAATATTAATCAATAAGAGTGCTGTTCACAATCACCAAACCAGCTACTGTATGAGACACAGAAAAACTGATCAAAGTTCAGGGTTATCTGAAATTACACTAGCAGCATCTACTGTAGGTCAAACATACAGATTGCCTGTATGTCTGTTATTTTCCAATGTGTTAGTGTCAATTAGTAACAGAAGTGGAACTCCAAATGCAATGTGGCAAGGAATTAAGCACCAAAGAATTTCAGAGATGTATAAGAGTACACTGAAATGCAAGACATAAACTCAACCCCAGCACAGCATCCCAAGTCACATTGGTCATTGTCTCTATGCATCTCCTATCCAGGCAAACATGCAGGATTGTCACAAAGCCCATATATTAGACACACACTCCAGAGAGAGAGGGTGTTGGTTTGGGAGAGAGGCAGCAACGGTCAGGGAGCAGGAGCCAGGTTAGAGAAGTCACATGACAGGAACCAGGGATGAATGTGAGAGTTGGGCCACTCCCACAATATGTTGAGGTAGTATGTGGGTATGCACTCACACCAGGATGCAGTCAGGTACAGAGATCACACACACAGCAATGCACACTCTCTGCTACTAAAGATGGAAGACACACACAAACACAACCACGCCCACACACACAATGGCACCGTGCAGTACCTGAGGGGTAACAGTGGATAGAGAAGGGCTCTGAGAGATGTTTTGGGCTACCTGCAGAGCCTCAATCCTCAGAGCTGCGAGGACTAGCTCTTCCTGGGATGCAGGGGGAGGACAAGGGGAAGGAGGAGGGAAAATGAAAAGCAGCAAACCAAGGGGAAAGGGTGTTGGGCGAGGAGGGAGAGAGGGGTTAGAGTTCCAACTCTCGCCTCTTATTTGAACTGACTGAGTTCAGCAGAATACATTAACACGCCCATACAGACACACAGACACACACCTATATGAAGGTAGTGTAGACACACATCCCCTATTACACATACAAGTACATGTAACACCATAATGTTCAGAGCTAAAGCCAAGTCCATCTCTATGATCTAAACATTTTTGGCATTTATATTTTATTTGAACACATTGAAACCTAAAAGTAGGAGAAATATTTAAAAATTCAACCTATTATATTTCTATCACATCTGTAGAACATACTTGATTACCACAGACATGATTTTTATAAGCAAAGAATTAACAACCTGCAAAAAATGTGTGGTGGGTTTGACCTCAGTCCAAAAACAGCTAACACAGACAGATGTGACAGACATAGACACTAGACACAAACACCAGCACATAGACAACTAAAATAAAATGTAAAATGATTTTTGAAAAAAACAAAGCAAAACTGCAACTCACACAAAGATTCAAGCACACAATCCAGCAGAAGAGGGCTGAGGGGGAGAAGGAGCGTAAAGGGGCTCGGCAGGCATGTCACTTTCTACACACCTGCAATTTGTGGGCGAAGGCAGTGGGGTTGGTCTCTGCCAGGTCAGGCTCCAGGTAGCTGAGAGGGGTGGCTGACTCACTCAGCCTGTCTAAGAGGGACAGATCTGCGGGGTCCACAGGGCCTTGAGAGGGGGACTAATATGAAGTTTACAGCAGGAGAAGGACAAGAGGAGGAAGGTGTGTGGGTGTCAGCAATGTGAAGCAATCGCACATGATGTCTCACCAGCACAGCCTCGTAAAATCTTTAAGCTGAATTGTTGTTTGTTTCTCTGTTAGTGTTTTGTCCTGTTACAGAAAGTGGATGTAATACCAAAATGACATCAGGTTGTATACAGGCTGAGCTGAAGTCTAAACCCATATCATCAAAATGACCACAGGCAGAGAAATAACCTGCCTTTTGTCTCCCTCTAGAGGTTGAAATTAAAATATCATTTAAATTGCTAGCGCGTTAGATCAGCAAATCTAAAAGGACAACATGGTGGAAATCCCTTTCTTTCAAACACCACCTCTACAGTACAAATGAATGAATTCCACTTTCTCAGTTAATCTCCATATTAATAATGTCTGGCAGTGCTGCTATAGTTAATCATACTGACCATTCCATCTCTATCATTGCTTTGTCCCAGGCTCTGGGGATGGACTTCTCGCTTCATGCTCTTCTCTATTGTTAGAGGCTCCGGAGCTCCACAAGATGACAGCACAGGTGATTTTCCCTCCATTGAGAGCTTAGCCTCCATTTCCTCAAAACTCCTACAGAGAATACATGGGTTAAACTTAAGGGACTGAAATTTAAATTGTGTGTGTGTGTGTGTGTGTGTGTGTGTGTGTGTGTGTGTGTGTGTGTGTGTGTGTGTGTGTGTGTGTGTGTGTGTGTGTGTGTGTGTGTGTTTACCCAGTACAGGGGGAGTTGGGCCCTGAGTGGTGCATACTGGATCCCTGGTTTGCACTGTCTGTCACTGAATCCAGATTTAGGTACAGGGATGGCTTTTTCACTGACAAAGGCTGTGGAACACAAAGTGACCCAGATAAACAAACCCACTGAAAGAAGTAGAACAAAAAATAATTCTGTTTATTCAGTACAGTATTCTTGGTGTGATTTTTAGCTAACCACTAATAAAAAAATACTGAAATATTTACTGGTGTGGATGTTCCAATCTTCTCCATGTATTCAATCTCATAGTCTGTAAGTAAGGAGAAAACACAAATAAGAGCAACATAGGAAGTGAGTTTAAAACAACTCCTGTGCAAGGACTGGATTAAAAGGATGATGACACTACAGTCAATACACACCCTCTCTGCAACAAACTCATTTTGGCCTCTGGCCTTACTGTAATTAAGTGAGTGCATAAGCAAGGCAGCATCACTGTGCTACATTTGATAAACACACAAATCTATGTTTATTTTTCTGTTTATTTTATTTATTTTTTTTATCTTTCTTATTGCACCTACATTTCAAAATGTTTTATTTGTATCTACTTCTCACTATAAGGAACAGTCATGAAACACATTTCACTACATGTCATACCGTGTATTTTTAATATACAGTATGTGACGAATAATATTTGAATTTGAATGTACTGGTGATAGATCCCAGGATTTTAAGGGGCAAAATTTCCATTTGCTACAAAACACATATATTTATACACACATCCACATCTATTCTGTATGTCACCAGTTCTCACCATGGTTCTGTGCAGGTAAGCTGCTCTCATTGACAAAGGCAGTGAGGTCAGAGGGCTGAGGAAAGTCCTGGATGTCAGAAGACAACTCCGCTTGCAGGTCATGCCGAACTGCCCATTTCTGATTGGTAGAGGAGGCTAGTTTCTCTTCATCTGTAGCATGGTCCTGAAGGTGATCGGGCATGGCATCACCAGAGGAGTCCTCCTGAGGGTGATGTTCAGTGAGATGGTAGGTAAAAACACAACACTGTCTAGAGCTGATAGTGAAGATAAATGTTGATAAATCAAACAACTGAAAAAAGCGAGTTTAGAAGGATTAAGGCAACTATTTTGAGATTTTAATATGATTAGGCATAATGGTTTGTCCCTTTAATTAGGAGCAAATACAATTCTTGCACTATATATGTGTTATGCTAATTTTTCACTCATTAATTCCTTATAAGTTCTTAAAATTTCATCAAAAACCACACCTGTGTAACCTGTTCAGTCAGAGGTGACCTCTTAGGTGATTTCTTCACTCTAAATGTGTTACTGTGAAATAAAGACAAGAAAAGTCAATAAGAAGTGAACACTGTTCATTTTCAATTACAAATTACAAAACCAGAACGAATGCCTCATTATTTGGATTGTAGTAGAACTTTTACGAAATAAAGGATTCAGTCTTGTATTTTTATGAAATAAGTGAAACTTCAAACTTTAAATACATACCTGTTGTGTTGCCATTTTCTAAATGCTTTACAGCTGCTAACACTTAAGAGTTACATAAAGAGTGTATAATTACAAACAGTTAAAGGTCTAGTCAGTGATTTTAGCTTTACTCAAAAGTCTAAACACAGTCCCATCTCCTGTGTTCCCTTCAAAGCTCCCCCTCCAAACCATATACTATACAAGCGCATAGTAGACTTGACCACCAGTGAAGGCAACAGGGGCAGCCTCCTGCAACATAATTAATAGTCAAGTGTTTGTCCTGATTGACAGAGCGATGAAGGGCATCACAACTGATTTACTCTCCCATTTAATAGCCCTAGATTCGAGATTCTCATCTGATTAGGTAATTTATTCACAGCTGCTATTCTGTAATATATATATATATATATATATATATTTATTACATGGTGTTCTGACATAAAATCACTGACCCTGCCTTTAACAAGAGTGAAACATTGGTGCATATTTGAGAATTAAAGCTTTAGTATGTCGATTTCCAAACTCAATGCTATTGTTAGTGTATTACATGTATATGATATGCAGTTTTTTCCAGAATTCTACTGTTTTCTTGGAAGTTGGCTTCTCTAACTATTTGTAGATACATTCTCTAACTAACATTGGTAGTCCATGAAATAAAGAATATTTGTATATGCAGTTTTACATATGTTGTTTTAAAGCACAGATGGCTAAAATAGATATAGAGTTAATATTACATCAAATTCTTCACTAACCAGACACGCAACTAATATTCAACATTATCAAAAGATAAACAGTTTTCTATGATGGCAAATAAAATCCTATCAAAATTATTATAAATGCTGTAGTCAGAAAGCAAATGGTGATGTAGGTTATCGATACTAATGCTTATTTATTCTTTCATCTTGTTACTTACAAAGGACAACAGAGAGAAGAAAAACCACTGGACTTCCTATGACACAGGAAAGCTGTCACAGACTGCTGTCTCTCTCTCTCTCTCTCTCTCTCTCTCTTTCTCTCTCACACACACACACACACACACACACACACACACACACACACACACACACACACACACACACACACACACACACATGCACACACACAAGCAAACACTAACATATATACACACTCATGGCCATAATAAGATGAATAGAACACATGCATTCCTTAGACTTACGATTTGAGGGGCTTTTTCTTGTTCTTGACTGGCTTGTTCTGGTTTTGATCCCCCAGCTCATCAACATTGTCATTTTCATTTTCATTGTCATTGCTGGACATTTCTAAAGTTGCTGCCTTTGGAGGTGAATTTCCCATCTTTGTTGATGGCTTGAAGGGGTCAATGGAGTCATCAAATGAGTCTGAATCAAATTTGAAGCTTGCCCTGGACTTGGGAGGGGAATTAGGGATGCCTTTTCCTGAAGAGAAAGGGTCAAAATTATGATCATCCCATTTGTTAGGATCAAAGTTGTAAGATACTTTGGGAATGGGAATGTCATCATTGTCATTTGAATGAACTGCAGCAGGCGTACTGTTTAACTGCTCAGTTTGTGGGGGCGCTTTTTTAATGCCCAGCTTTGGTTTTCTAAGAGGCATCTTGGCCCCTTGCTTCTTGCCAAATTTTTTGGGAGGCAGAGGACTGTCTTGTGGTGTGTCTCCACTCTCCTCTGAGTAATCAAACTCCAGTCTGACAGACTGCCGCTTTGTGATTGGCTGTTCCTCGGTGCTGAAGGCTTCCTCTGAAGGAGGTGCAGGAGCAGTTGGGGGTTCCTCTGTAGGAACAGGGGTGGGGTCAGGAGCAGGGATAAAGTCAGCTTTCTTACCCAAGACAGGAGAGTTGGCAAGCTTACTGCCACCTGTGCAAAATGGGTTAATGTTTTCAAAGTTATCTGGGTCCCATTTGTAAGTGGCACTGTCAGGAATGGGGGAGACCTCCTCAGGAACTGATAAAATCTCTTCTTGGGCTTTTGCAGTCACTTGTGCTTGAGCAGGGCTGCTTTCCTCCACTACAGGTGGAGGACTCTCTACTCGAGATTTGATTTTGGTCCGTCTGAGGGTGTCAGCAGGGCTTGGGCTGGGGCTGGGAGAGGCTGGGGGACACGCTTTCTCCTCTTGTGTTTGTAGAGGACTTTCTGCAAGAGGTTTTCCTTTCTTCTTCACCTCTGGGGTACTGCTGGATGAGACAGTTCTGGAAATGGCACTCTCAGGGTTTGAATTCTGCCTGGAAAGAGGCTTTTTTTTCAAAGATCCCGGTCGGGGTTTTTTGACTCGTCGTAGAGTCCCAGGAGCGCTCTCTGTACCTACACTGAAAGATTCTGAACGAGGATGAGTGGCTTTGTTAAATGCTCCCCCTGCAGGCCTATCTCCTGGGCTAGTGTTGTCTAGATCCCCAGACTGAAAGCTGAGTGAGCGGGTTAGGGGTGTACGGCTCTCTAGCCCTGATAAGCCTGAATCAAATGCTGGTTCTGAGAAGGGTTCTGTGTTAAGTAGGTGATCGAGGTTGTAGGCACCACTGCTTGCTATTGGCTTGTCTTCGTCAAAAACAATGGAGAGGGAGCGACTGGGGGGATGGAAGGAAGGAGAATCTTGCACCTCACTAGCAGAAGCATCTCCAGTAGAGGCAGGCAAAGAACAGGAGTCTGAAAAACAGTAGCATATAAGGCAGAGTTTATATTGCCTGAGAGCAAACTGACCAAATATTCAATATTCAAATATTCAAGCCAAAATATTAGACTATTCCGAATTGAATGTGGATGATTTTATATATCCAGCCTGAAATTGTTTGGCTTAATTATTCCTATTTTGATCCTTAAAATGAAAATGCTAGCAAATCTGATTAGTGTCTATATGTATCCATATAACCTATAGTGTATAAATATTAATATTAAAATGTGTTTCATACAATTCTTATTTTAGCAAAAAACCTGTGTGCATCTAATTGTGCCTTCTATTGCACTGCCTGTTGATTTCATTTTTTATTTGTGTGTCACAAATAACAGCCTGGATGATAGCACAGATAATCTCTTACTGAAACTTCTTCTAATACTAATATACTAGAGTATATTAGAACTAATTCTAATATACTCTTATCTCTCTCTCTGTGTGTGTGTGTGTGTGTGTGTGTGTGTGTGTGTGTGTGTGTGTGTGTGTGTGTGTGTGTGTGTGTGTGTGTGTGTAATGCATTTTTCATTCCATTTAATATAAATTAATTATATTAAGGCTAAAACTTGCTAATATTGTAGCTGATTAAAAAGGATGTACTCGTATTTGATTATAAACCAAAGAAATATGCCAAAAATCACATCAACTGAAAATTTCAAGCAGTGGTCGCTCTACTGTACATTCTACATTCTACATCTACACTCTATGCACTATTCCTGATTTCCACTAGAGGGCTGGAGAGGCCAGGCTCTTTGTCTAAATAAACCACAAAGAGCAACTAAGAGAGATTTTATACCCAAAACAACCCTTTTCTTCCTAAACCATGTAAACGCTTGTAGACCTATATTCAGAATTGTGTATGTAGTAATACTGTACATATGAGCAAACAATGAGGTTTATTCTGTTAAATATTATTTTTTTTTTAGGTTGGAATAAAAAACAAAAACGATTCTTTCAAAAACACTTTTGAACAGTTAACACATCGGTACATAAACACAGACAGAAATGTTGAGTTGTCTTGATATATCAAGATATGTAATTTTTTCCAGCAGTACTCTGTGATTGTATTGGTCAGTGTTTACCTGCGTCTGTAGTGGTCTGTAGAGACTGTGTGATTGGCTCCGGCTGCTCAACTGAGGAAACTGGAGGGGCTGCGGTCTTCACTGGAGTGGTGGATTCAGGGGTCTCAAACGTGCCATCAGAGTCTGAGCTCCTAACACAAGCCAGGGAAAAAAGAGAGATATCCATTCATATATATATATATATATATATATATATATATATATATATATATATATATATATATATATATAAATTATATATATTTAATACAAATCAAATGTAATTATATAACTTTCTTATGCCTTATATATAATAAATGCCATATGATTTAGGTTTAATACCCTAATCACAATGTGCATATTGTGTAAGGCAAATATCACTATCACACCCTGCTACTCATTTGACTGCAGAAGCATTTCAAATTTTGAAATACAAATTCATGTTTTAAAGGAAAAGAAAATGTGAGACAGAGTTTTACAGCTCTATTTATAAGCTTTTGTATTTCGCGTTATGAGCCAGTAGCACTGCATTATATCAGCACATCTTCCATCACCATCAAACACTGAGACCACATGGAAAGACATTAGAAAGCATTTAATAGCCTGTTTATTGATGATGGCACACACTTTGCAGCATGTATATTCTATCATTCAAGGGCCGTTGGGCTACAGTTGGAAGTCAAAGCGCTGAATCTGCTGTAAGACGATGGACACCATAACTCCCTGCCTCTGCCTCCCCCGTTCTTTATTCTCCTCCCAAAGAATCTATCCATACACAAACTAGCCACCTTCAGATACAAAATAAGGCACAATAACCATTAACCTATTTAAAAAGCCTTTGCAAATGTCAAATAGTTGTAATAAAGCTTTTTCATGTCTGTGTAGTCAGGGCTTTAAAATGGATACATAGGCACAGTGACAAAAGCAAACACTGGTTAACAAAGGCTGACAAGTGACCAGTAACAATTACACATGGTTTATTCATTCAGTTACAATCATTATGATTCAAGTGCACATTTTTCTCGATTTGCAGACCCCACCCTGTCTCCCTGCATCAGAGTCTGAATAATTCGTTTCAGCACTTGACAGAATCTCTCACCTCTGCCTCACCGGCCCGCTAGCAGCCTTGACCATAAAGTCGCTTCTGGAGCTCCAGGTAATTCGCTGGAGAAATCCTAGTGTAGGGTCTCCCTCGTCCCCTTTGCCAGAGCCCCCCAGCAATGTATCCCAGCCCCATCGTGCCCAATGCAATGGGGACAGAGCCTGCCATGCATTCACCGCCATCACCACCAAATGCAGAAACACCCCAGCTGTTCTGTCAGTGAGATCTGCTCCTCACTGTTCACACTCGTCTTCTTCCCATTCTCCTCTCTTCAACAGCTCAGCTCACACACAGCCTGTCCTTATAGGATCTCCTCCCATTCATCCTATAGTATTTACGTTTGTAGGGTTTTTCAAGAGAGACTTGTGGGCAGATAATCACCACCTACAGGCTCTCTGCCTCCCTTTCTCTGCCTGTTTCAGTCTTTCTCTGCACTCCTCACTGTCTGCCTCCTTCCTTCTCACCCCCACCCCCACCCCAAACCTCCCTCTCTCTCTCTCTCTCTCTCTCTCTCTCTCTCTCTCTCTGTCTCTCTCTCTCTCAGCATCCCCCTGCCTTCATGCTGAGCAAAGGATATGGCTCACAATTCTATATGCATCAAAATATACTGTAATAGTTTGCAAGTCTGTAAAATGCAGAGAAACAGGTCTTCTCTCTGAGCAGATGGTTTAATGCAGTCCATTCTGTCTGATTTCTCTATTCTACACATTCAATTTCTTGTCACCTTCCACCATGCTTTCTTGCTGTACTTACAAGCTTAAAAAACTGAAAAGCCCAAAGCATGACAGTAAGACTGTCCCAGGAACACTGGAAGCAAAAAAGAATGCACCCCTTAATGGGACACCAGTCAATCACAGGGCACCATGCACACACAAAATACAAATTTCTCTTAATCAAAACCTCCAGCCTAGTTAAGAAGGAAAAGAGAATCACAATGATGAAGACACATGACTAACAGTAGAACCGAACCGGGAGCAGAAACATACTGAATGCACACACAGAGCAGAATGCAGTGTTATTATCAGACAGGTCTCAGTGGCAAACCCACAGGCAGCTCCATAGACTAACAGAGGTGAAAAGGATGTATATTGATCTAGTTCATGCTAAGGGTTATCACTCATGTTCAATGGCAAAAGCCCACCTGCTGTGTGAACAAAGCTATGGGAGGGTTGGCAACATCTGTGTCCACTTACAATACACATGGGTTAAGTGTGGTTCTAACGCGAGATGCCGGATCATATGCGGTAGAAATCAATAAATACTGGAAAGAGAGCTAAGTATCACTAAGCGTGGTCAATGCCAAAGCCGGAATGGGAGTTTAAACCATTTTGGAGGAGGAGCATCATTATTGGGTTAGAAAAAATAAATGAACTACATCCTAAAACTCCAGAATAAAAATATAAAGTATGATGCATTTTTGTAAATTAATGTCATTCATTCTATACTATAATTTTCATGCATTTCAAAGCATGTAATGTTTTTTTATGAGGATACTAAACAAATGTTAATCAGAAAAAACTCCAGCCATGACACTGATGTATTGATTCATTTTGCTAAACATCTTAGCTAGATCGTGTTAACAATGATGTTGAAAAAGAACTAATGTTGTGATCAGTTTTCTAGCACTATTGTTCTTTATCGGGTAATTTCACCACAGTCTTGCAAGCAGACTGTTGCCATGGAAACTATGTCTCAGGCCATATGCTCCCCTGGGCACACTGATAGCTTGCACAAAATCTTGGCTGAGCCTGTAATTCTCTCTTTCTCTCTCTCTCTCTTAAATGTGAACACATAAAATCACACATCATTAATTGGTCACATTTATCACAGTAAACACAAATACAAAAGTATTTTTTCTCAGTGTGTGGAAATACAAAGTGCTAATTTATTTAGCAAATAGCCGCAGTACATATCAGTTGCAGTGCAGTTCCTCAAAGCTTATGCTTCCCTTGAGTGTTTTTAAAGCCATAGGAAGATATTTCTGCTACACTGCATTTTTGAATGATGCAATGCATAGAGGAGAAACCAGATAACAAAAGGCCCCACTGCTCTTTCCTGCAAATGTGGCAGGAATTGAAAAAACTGGTGTAGCCCCGAATAAGCTAAATGACACTGAATTACTAATTCTTCAGTGAAAGACAAAGAAATTTGCACAGTCAATAGTATGAGCAAGAAATATATTGTAAAAAGAAGAAAAAAAAATCATTAGAGACATCAGCAGCAGGCAGAGGGAGACAAAAACAAAGAAAATAGAGGGAGACAGAAACAGCAAACACTGTCTGCATAGAAACAGCCAGAATCTCTGGTACACACATACATCATCACAGACCCTATGCTTGCCAGAGAGCGAGAGCTGTGTCCCAGCCATACGGCAATCATTTCTGCATATAAGAGAGTGCTGTTGAACAAAGGAGAAAAGGGAAAAAAAAGACCTATTCCCATTATACTGTTCCTAGGTAGTGATTTTAATGGCAACATATAATTATATTCTACTAGTACCTGCTAGTCTAGCCTCTGATTATTTAAAATTTAGATAATAAAGAAATTGAACACAGAAAGTAGTTATACCTTTTATCTAAATACTGGACTCTGATTTATAAAAGAAAAGACAAAGAGAGAGACTACAGTGTATAATAACATTTAGAAGCCAAGAGGGGGAGACAAACAGGTAATAACAGAGAATAACAGTCAGAAATAATACTGCTGACTATATAATGCTCAGAGCAGAGCAGTATACAACTATGCAAGTTATGTTGATTAGTAGATCATTATGTTTAGCTCTCAGATCCAATCTCAATCACAACTTCTCTTACACACCTTTCAGATTAATATAAAACAGTCCTGGAAAACATCTTCTTCCCCTATTAACCAGTAACATGTTACTCTGTTTACTTCTCAGCAATGTTAGCTATGTTATTTAGTTACCCTTCACTTCCCTTTAATGTCTGCCAAAGTATTTCCTTTCATGATGTTTGTTCTTGAGCAAATCAGGGGCCAGAAAATAAATGGTGGATATTCGTTTGTTGTATGAGAACAATTACTGCAGTTTAAAAACCAGAATTTCAAAAAAATAATAAATAAATAATACAAGTAAATGTTAAATTTATGCGTAATTAGCGCAAAAAAAAATCCTAAGAAAGTTATTTTCCGTCTCTAGTCTGCATCAAGCAGTGATGTACCAGCTCTCCAGCTTTCATGCTGAAGTAATTCTGCTCTTTCAATATTTCATTTCTTCTATATGCCATGTTCCAAAAATCTGCAGCCATTCATCTAAAAAACTCTTTAAAAAAATCCACTTGAGATAAAAATCCCAGCAGCCAGAAGTTCTAGTTACTTTTGGTTTTAGTCAGGTTTTCTTAAAGTTTATAGACAATTTTTATGTTCCTTTGTCTAAATAAACTCCTCACTATTTTCCATATAACACTTCCATAAAACAAAACATAATTACAGAAAATCAACATACAGTCATTTTTTTACATTACATTAGAATCCATTAAATACTGAAGCTTCTGACTTTTCCTGAACAGCTACATTTCTTGAAAATGTAAATAAAAGACTCCCGAAACAGGATTCTTGTCTCTCTTCAACTCAACTATTGTAAGAAACCCATAAATACCTCTATAAGTTTTAAATGTAACTAATTTTAAAATATAAGCAAACTCTACATAAACACAGAGGATATTTAAAAAGATACACAAGCTTATAATAACAGAGTGGTGCCTAACCACTTGTCAGTATCCGTGATTTACAGATGATAATAGTGTCTAGAGAAACGGAGCCATGACCACAAAATCAGCCTCTCCATTTAAGTAAAAGAATCATGTTCCAAATAGAAGTTGCTCATTTTTCTAGAAAATACCACAGAGTCATTATGAGATGATGCTTTCTGCAACAAATCCAAGAATCATTGTGAACTCATCTATTGCCAAACCATAGGAAAATTGTAATAGTTAAAAAAAAGTAATGCATAATTAGAGCATAAATAAGATTCTTAAGACAGCTATTTTCCATCTCCAGTCTGCAGCATGCAGTAATGCACCAGCTCTTCTGCTTTCACTCTGAAGTTATTCTGCTCTTTCAATATTTCATTTCTTTTTGATGCCATGTCCTAAAAATCTGCAGACTCACACTAAAAGAATGTACTTAAAATGAAAATCCCAGCAGCCAGTAGCCTCGATTTCCAGTTATGCTCAACAAACCCCGTTTCATGAGTCATCCCGCTGACCAGTAACCTCAAATGGATCATAAAATGTAGTGGTTAATAAGAATTAGTGCCACAACCCACCAAATCCCACAAAATCCATCAGTGTCTAACTATAATATCATGAAATAGTGTCTACTGTACCTTCTCAGCAAGATAACACTGAATACAGTTACAGTGCCCTAGGTATTTGGTTTGAAATCAGAAATCAGGAAAAGTCCCAACTCGGGTTAACAGTTTCAGTTGAGCAAAAATATTTCTAAACATTACAGTTCTACAAACTTTTGGTTTTAGTCAGATTTTCTTAGCATTTCTAGACCATTTTTATCTTCCTAAAATACTAAGCAACATTTTTAATGCTGTAGCTATACAGCATATAACAAAAAATGTTTCAGAAAATCAACCCACAGTTTTTTCTTTAAAGTCCATTGAATACTGAATCTTCAGATTTTTCCTGAAATGCTACATTTCTTGAAAATTTAAATAAAAGTTTCCAAAACAGGATTTTTTTCTCTATTCAACTCAACTATTGTAAGAAACACATAAATACCTCTATAGGTTTTACACATAAATCATTTTAAATGTAAGCAACTCTACATAAACAGAGAGGACTGTTTAAAAAGATACACACGCTTATAATAACAGAGTGGTGCCTAACCGCTTGTCAGTGTCCGTGATTTACAGATGATAATAGTCTCTAGAAACAGAGCCATGACCACAGAATCAGTCTCTCCATTTAAGTAAAATAATCATGTTCCAAATAAAAGTTGCTTATTTTTCTAGAAAAGACCACAGGGTCATTATGAGATGATGCTTTCTGCAACAAATCCAAGAATCACTGAACTTATGACACTGTAGAGTAAGCAACACTGACAACAGAATATATCTGCCTGTTTCACAGGTTTTGTATTAGATTTCATATTTACCCATATATATATATATATATATATATATATATATATATATATATATATATATATATATATATATATATATATATATATATATAATTTGGGTTCCACATTACTTCCTAATATTGTTAACCATATTCATCCACCAAAGGTCCTAGTGCACTTCAGCACAAAGTCTACTGAAGATGTGTCAGTGTTTCATGACATTTGAAGTGGTTGCATAAGCCAACAAAAAGCTTAGTCATGACTCATACTTTTGTACTGAAGAGTACTTTCTGATGCAGAACAGTGTTTAACTCTTATTTGAAGTGGAATCCGAATGCCCATAAAGCACTTCACCAGTCCCACCATCAACCCATCAGATACTCCACAGCTATAAACTTAAACCAATATTGTCAGATAATTTATACACATTTTATAATATTTATCTACCACAAAATTGCCATTAGACAAAAGACAAAGGTATAAAGCATCTACATGTTGAACCCATCAATTCATATTCATTTAATCAGACTCTGTGAACTGAAAACAGCAATAGTCATATCCTCCACCTTCTCATGGAAAACTTGTGATAAACAATAGCACTTCTTCAAATGCATTTAATTCCCCTGCTATCTAAAGAAAAATATGAAAAATATGAAGAGCTGCTAACACAATTTTTCCCACTTTGCCCATTATGTCAGAGTTAATCACAAAAACAATTATATGCTTATGACCAATGTTAGTGAGTAAACAATAGTTCAAACATTATAAAAATAAGCATGATTGTGTGTGTGTGTGTGTGTGTGTGTGTGTGTGTGTGTGTGTGTGTGTGTGTGTGTGTGTGTGTGTGTGTGTGTGTGTGTGTGTGTGTGTGTGTGTGTGTGTGTGTGTGTGATTATGTGGAGAATATGGTACATTTAGAAGAAGATGATAGCCACCCAGTTGTTCTATTCTTAAATCCTCAATGCTATATGAGACATAAATAACTCTCTATTCTGCTATGTCACCAACCCCCTTCTTCTCATGTACTTTATCCTTCTATTGGAGCACCAGCTTACTCAGTCCTCTTTCTCCCTGCAGAATTGCTCTCCATCCCCCAACAAAACACACTCCAAATACAAGGTACACGGAGTCCCCTCTCCACCAAATCAGACCACATTTAGTCTAGTCAATGTATGTTGTACCTGAATGTAAACACAGCCATGCAACATTATGTCATCCACACAGAGTCTACGTTAATAAACCATTGTCCTCGTTTAAGATACCATGTTTGCACCTCTATGTCTTACTGATAAAAACAAGCACATCTACAACACTAAGGCCATCTGGCTACAATGTGCCATCAATCCTCAGTGAATTATTTCATACACAAATGAGCAAGTGTACAAAACAAACTGAACAGGTAAGCTGTACATTACGTAGCATATTCCCATAGCAACAATAATAAGCGACAAAAATGAGATCATCTAAAAAGGAACTCCCCCTCCTCTCCTCTCCTCTCCTCTCCTCTCCTCTCTCTTTTTCTGTCCTGACTCACATGCTCTCGGGACGCTCCTGAAACAGACAGGGGACCTGTCCTTGCTCGGTGGACTCCACTGCTCCCATTCTCAGCTAATTTCACCTCCACCTGCTCCCTTCCACCGTCCTCCTCCTCCTGTTCTCCTCCTCGTCCCCCCTCCTCCAGATGGTGGGTGACGGCAAAGGGAGAGAAGAGTTGGCTTGTCGCTGTCAAGTGAACCAGGATGAGATGGCATCCCCCTCAGCATCTACCCATCAGAGAGTCTCCCGATTCCTCTATCCAATAATCCGCTTCTCACATGCTGTTTTTACATGGTAGGGGGAGGAGGCTGAGGAGGTCTTATATCCGTGACAACAACAGATCTTCAATGGTAGAAGAGCGAAGCAATGTACAAAGGTATTAAATAAAAGATGGAGAGAAAAACAGAGCGAGAGACAAGGCAGGAGGATGATGCTACTTCGCACTAGTACCTCCTCTCTGAATCACTGGACCATTCAGCAAAGCTAATGCTGGCTATCTTCCTCCTCCCTCTCTGTCTCTCTCTGTCTCTCTCTATCTCTCTCTGTCTGTGTGTGTGTCTCTCTCTCTCTCTCTCTCTCTCTCTCTCTCTCTCGCTCGCTCTCTCACTCTCTCAGGGCTAGTTAGGTATAAAAATTCAAGCAGCTTTTCCTTGTCTATAAGCCCTCTGGTGTCCTGTCTGCAAATGGAACGTAAACAATAGAGCACCCCACACAAAGCTATGTAACACATCCCCCACCTCGTCCGCATTCTCTCACTCTCTCGATCACAAGCACAACTGCACCTGACATTTAAAATTAAACACAGCCTAATCTCATCTTCATTGCTTTTTTCAGTGCACTTTTTTCATGAATTATAAAAAAGCTGCTGGTGAGTTTTCATGGGGTGTAAAATGAAAAATTCCATGTGGGAATGGACAGGCAGCTGAAAACAAAAATGAGTTCAACAACAGACCCTAAGAAAAGATCCCTTTCTATGTGTGTGCGTGTTTTAATTTATTCATGAAGACTGACCTGATTTCAGTTTCTAATTGTTTCAGAAAGAAAGCACTAAAAAAACTTTCCTTGCTTTTATTGTCTGATCATCTATGTCATTAGTTAATATGCCAAAATCAATGAATTGTGATATAAACATTACTTACTGATGACTTTTCCAGAGAATAACATCAGCTTTCTATCATTTTAAAGGTTTTGAATTGTCCTGCTTGGCTAGGGCAACACAATGAAAGATAGGCTTACCAACACAAGCTCTTGTGCTAACTGCATCCCCAAATTAATTCTGTCAGTGCTGGAGGAGACAGGCTGTATTGCAGGTCAATATTACTCAAACTCATACCAAAATGAAATACGGGACCAAGAAATTAGACCGTGAAGGAGTGGAAACAAAGAAAACAGAAAAATGAATAAGAGGGCAAAAAAAGCTACAGTACAGCTGCCTTCAGGGCAGACAGTAGAGCTCGCACCAGTCTGCCCAATCCACACAATTCATATTGATTTACAGTCTGCAGGAGCAGTGAATATGTGAAACTAGGAGGCTGAAGGGATTTGAAACATGAGGATTATAAATCTATTGTCTGCTCATGGGAAAGCAGAACAAAGAAATTTTCACACAAGCCTAGATCTACCTATTGCTTTAATATAATAGTATATTTGAAACTGATCTAAAAAAAAAGGACGCACACCCCACAAATACCATTGGTCATGGCTCTGCTGTGTTAAAGGAAACGCCACAGCAATCGAATGTGCACTTTGACCCCAACTTTCAACTCTATTCACTGATTTCTTTCCCATAGATCTAAATACAGATCAATTTCCTTGACAGTCCTGTTGAAACACAGACAGTTTTTTAGTCTTTGTTACTTAAGCTCTTGAAGCTCTATTGAAGCTGGCTATCTTAACCCAAAATTAGGCTTAGCATTAAATGTTTTTCCCTTGATTTGTCATATTGTAAATCATATAGCCAATTATAATTTGACCCAGCTAAAATTAATAGTAATACACTAATAATAATTATTATTTCTGCAGAAATTTAGTTACATACAATAAATGGTAGTTCATAATAAATTGATTTGCCATGAGCATAGCACAGCTTCTGATAAAACACACAAGAAAATGGAAAGTACAATACACCAAATAAGGTACAAAGTAATATACTTAAAAATCTCAAAATAAAGAACACACTAAAGTGTAGACTGTTATACAGGTTTCTCACAAAGCATGATCTAAACCCAGAAATGAGGTATTTCCCCTCTGTGCTGTATTACCTACCTTTCCCAACAGCAAGCTGGTCAAAATAAGAAAAGCAGACCAAGAAAGTCTACCAGGAATAATTCAGTTAAACGTATTTAGCGATTTAAAGCCCCTTGGCATGTATTCCACAAGCCGCTCAATCTATATTCTCTCCCATAGTGTTTTGATGATGGTAGTAAAGAGCACTGTTTTACAAGTTAGTCCAAAATCTTCCATAGGTCTTCAGCTCGGTTCAGATGCGATAACTGTAAAGGCCATAGCATATGATTTCCACCATTTCAGACTCAATCCATTCAGTCACTTGTTATCCTGAATGAAATGTGTGCTAATTTGTAGAGACCCTTCTCTCTTAACCATGCCAGCAAAATGCTCCCACAAACTAACAGAGCCCAGCTTCTCCTTAGTGTAAGGGACAGTTTAGGTATTCAGGCTTGTTCTGTTACTGTATGTTGGTGTTTGCAAAACTCACACTTGCCCACTTGTGTAAGATGGAGAAAAATGACTCTTTGACAAGATCACTTTTTTACAACTTTGTTGTTCTGTGATCATGGTTTTTGAACCACTGAATTATTTAGATTTCATATATTATATTCAAATATAAATATATATAAATAATAGAATTAGCATTCTAG
This sequence comes from Tachysurus fulvidraco, assembly GCF_022655615.1. Classification (NCBI taxonomy): domain Eukaryota; kingdom Metazoa; phylum Chordata; class Actinopteri; order Siluriformes; family Bagridae; genus Tachysurus; species Tachysurus fulvidraco. The sequence continues at coordinate 16,587,457 of NC_062521.1, forward strand.
AAACTAAAAATAATAGCAATATGTGTATAACTAAATCATTTTAAGCTTTAGGAAAAAGCAAAGCTTAGCAACTTTAATTCAATGACATCAACTGTTATAGGAATGCGCCAATAAAGAACACAGATGCTGCTGCTGCTGCTGCAGTCTCTCAAAGTAACCCAAAAAGGGAGGGAACAGTGAGCATTCTCATATGCTGTAACTACAGACTATATTTCTGGATCCAGTGGAAATGGAGCAATTAAAGTTTAAAGCCATGCAGCCAGCAAATGCACAACTGCAGCAGAGCCATTCTACTCTACCTGTCCAATTTTTAACACACAAACTGAAAGCAACATACTAGGGTTAGGATTACAGCAGAGTTAATGATGTCATTTATTGAAGCAGTGGCTGAAAAGGGTGACACTGAAGTAAGATTTCTCGTTTAGCTGCAAAAGCTCATTCATCTGTGTCTTTTTTGTGTGAGGGCTGTGAAACATTAATGTCAGTAGAAAGGTCTGAATGCCTGATATATGAACAAACAGCGTCTTCAGTTAATTTATTGCAGACATCTGAAAGCATTCCAAAGACAAATGAAAAAAACTGGAGAAGCAGATTTTCTGTTGTTGTTCTTCTTCTTCTTCTTCTTTGTCTATTTGCTTGTTTCTTTGAATATTGGTAATATATACCAATAATGAGCCAATAATATAAGCAAGTAATATGCACAGCTAGGTTATTCTTCAGATATAATGCTTTAAAATAAAAAGAACATGTAAAATATAACTAACTCCAAAGAACAAAAAAAACAACACACTCCCTTTGGGCTGATTATAGGATATAAAGATTTGCTAACTGTACTTTGTGCAATTTTATGTTCAAATTAGGACATGGGAACATTCCACCTTGTACATTCAATGCATATTAACAAGTCGTTGCATTTTTTAATGGGTAAAGATGGTATCATGCTTAACCTCTTAGACCAGTTTAGTAGTTTCTTGGGTATTAAAAACATGCTGGAAAACTGCATTCAATTATTTAAATATGTTTTATTATTTTGATCCTGCTTTCAAACATAAATATTTGTGTTTTATTATTTTAAATCTCCTTTTATGCTGAAAAAAATGTTTATTGTCAGGGCCAAAATGCATAGCTTCTGTATAGCCAGTATGTGTATTGAAAGCAGGACTACAGGGCAGTGACCAAATAATATAAAAATAAATAGGATTGCCCTTGGGCTTTTATAAATGCTGTCATTCATATATATATATATATATATATATATATATATATATATATATATATATATATATATATATGCATTCAACATGTATGCTCATAAACAATCACTGTCATGCATTTGTTATGTAATGAATATGTAGAACATTTTAATAAATGCATCATGACCCCCAGAAATTGTTTCACACAGTTCATAACAGTATGACGTGTGTATTAATCACCATCCTGAATATAAAAACTATGTAGATAAAGAGTATTAATTTCACTCTGTGTGTGGTCAATATATTCTCTCAGAAAAATTAACTTGCTAAGACAAAAAATAAAATGATTGTCCTCTTATATTGTGTACATGCATTCACTCACTATATACTGCAGTGGGCAGCAGTGTGTAGAAGGAACCGGGCAGCTCTATTCAACCTCTATATCAGAAATGGAAAGCACGCTATTCACACGATCTGTCAACGTGGCTGAGTCATCCTGTCCTCTATCCAAACAAAATAGTGCTAGTGAAAAGCTTCATCTGTGGCCAATGTTACATTATAGCTCAAATATATCAGTGTGAGCAAACATATGGCTAAAACCGCCAGAGAAGCATATATTTATAAGTGAAATAGTACATGATGTCAATGCAGAAAGAACACATGAAGGAAATAAAAACTATAGGATCTGCCTTTGTGAAATCTATGACGTGCATGAGAATTAGTGGTCTATAAATTTCTGTCAGATGCATTACTGTGCTGCCAATTTTATGAGCATCCACAGGGGTAGAATGCTGAGGAAGCATTAACCAGCTCAGTATATCTCAGCATGTCGCATTAAGGCTTTAGTAAAAGCTGCCATTATTATTCTTCTGCAAGAAAATCTGCATTAAACTGCTAAAAGTGAATGATGGCTCTCTTGGCAGTGACAGGCCTGAGACTTGCTTTAAAGAACAGAGGACACCTAGGTGAGTGAATCAGCACTTTTAGGCATGTATTGCCTTTATCAGCATGTACTTGGAGAAGAGAAGGCGAAACGTGTGGCTTACCACATTACATTTCAATATAAACACACTGTGAAGAAGTTTAAATTTGTCTCCACCATCTGCCACACAATTGTTGACTAATAGACGGAAGAGCAGTGTACCTGGCTGGAGGGTCTGGCTGTGGATCGTACTGAAGGAGGACTTCTGCAGTGTCTGGGACCTGATCCGGGTCAGGGGGAGAAACAGGAGGTGCACACTCAGGTTCAGGTTCTAGAAGAGTGCTGTCCGGGGGTGTGGGTGGCGGTGTGGGGAATTCAGAACTGTCACAGAAAAGGTGAGCAGGGAGAGCAGGCGGCAAAGCGTCCTCCTCGGGCGGTGGGGGGAAGGAAAAGACAGACTCACTCCCATCAGCTGATTCTGAAACCAGTGGCCTGGACAACACACACAAAGTAGTAAGGAGAGCTTGACAGAAAATAACATTGTTCAAAAGGCTTCCTTTGTTACATCCAGTTTAACCTCCATAAGTAAGAAAAGTCAAAAACATTTTTATACACAAATAAATGCAGTAATATGATTTCTACACTCCCCATTAAATTTATTAGGAACACATATAACCTGTGCTCACTTATTCCATTAGTTATCTTCAGTTAGTGTTCAGATAAGAATGAGGAAAAACTTCTGATTTTAGCAAATTTAAACATGTCATTAGTGGTGCTGGGCAGAATCTTATGATCTTCAAACACATTTTACAATTTACACAGAAATGTGTGAAAAGCAAAATACATATAATGACCAATAGTTCTATAGGTGGAAAAACCTCATTGATGGCTATACTGGTAAAGTCAAATAACCTACAACAGCAGATTCCACTACTGCCAGTCAAGAACAAGCATCTGAGGCTACAGAGGTCACAGATCTACTGAAATTGGAGAGTTGAAGCTAGTGCTAGTGCTTATCAGTAAACCTCTTCTTTTGATACTACTCTAGGTACAGATTGTTTTTGCTAAACACACATTAAAGTGTTTTCACAATTAGTTATATATGAATGTATAATCCTATTTTAGCCCATTTGTATGCTATTCCAGCTGAATTACCAGAATATTTTAGTACAAAATAAAGGAGGATAATCTATACATAAAACCATATATTTTGCATGAAAATTTAATAATAAGAAAAGCATAGGTCAGGTGATATGACATTGCCTCTCCCCCAAGTAGAAATGAAATGTAAGCCCATAAAAAGACATACACCATAATTGGGATTGGCCAAAGAATGATGGCAAAAGCCCAACGGGGTAGACAGCAGACAGTCTTCCAGCTGCTCATAGTGCGGGCCAGTCTGCTGCCACAGATCCAAAAATATACCTCACTTATGCATCTCAGTCTCCAGATATCCGCACTCCTTCAACAACTGTGCATAACATATCATAGCATGGTACTAGTATTTCCAACACACTGTATCCTTTAATCAACACTATTACTATTACAGCCACCTCAGAACTGTTCATCTCATTGACAGGTTCAACATATTTTTTACTGTAACTTATCTAGAGTACAACAAAAACCAAAGGAACAAAAGAGGAAAAGAGGCCAAATATAGTAGTCAAGTCGAGTCTCAAGTCAAGTCGATAAGCATCTATTTTAATTTCAACCTTATATAGCTTACGCAGTACACAATGAAATGAAAAAAAAAAGTTTCTCCAGGACCATGGTGCAACCAAAAAAACTACATAAAGCTACTTAAAAACAAGACAAAAAACAACATAGAGCTATGGACTTAAGTCCTAGCCACATAAAGTGCAACATGTGCAACCTAGTGCAACAGTTAGAGACAAGGACAGTGCAAACAGACAATACAAATCAATACAAGACAAATACGAAAAGTACACAGAATAGTGATGACCAGTGTACATATTATTAATTTAACTTAATTATTTATTAATATTATTAAGTACATTGTGCAATAATTGTAAACATATACAAACTTATATAGTAATACAAAATTATGACAAACTCTCTTTGACACATATACACCAATACACACGTAAGTATATTCTCACAATATTTGAGAACAGCTGTAGTCTCTGAAATAGGCCTAATGGCCCAGACAGTGTTTAATAGCAAACAGACTGCAATAAATACAAGTAGCTAAAGGAGCGGGCTTATAACAATGCAACTAGTGTATCCTGAAGCAGTTTTCACACTTTCTTTTACATACCACCAGAAGCAGTTTCAGCTAATTATAGTTGAGCTGCCATATAAAATTGTTATATGTTTTCCAGACTTTTGTTTCTGGTGATCAGGAATTACCAAGACTTTCACATACCCATTTGTTCCAGCCATAGGATGAATTAGCTTTCCTGAGCATACAGCATTTATGTGGTGCTTAAGAAGTCAAAAGAGCATGACAGGAATGTTTAGCCAAAACTCTTCTAGTGGTGTAAACAGTATTAACACACTATACACAGTTAGAGTATTTTATTGCATGCAGTTGTTTGATGTAACATATCTATAAAAGAGACCCTGATTTCAGGGCTTGGGTTTCAAATAAATTTAAAAAAATTTAAATGTGAGAAAATATTTAGCATGGCTAACCCTATAACTTATTTTATGATAAACTCTGATTACTGATTGCATTACAAAACAATGAAAAACAATCAAGCAGCTAGAAAAATTTATTCATACACAACATTCGTAATAGGAAATATGTTAAAGTCAGCGTGAATTAAAGGTACTTGCCACATACAGGTGAACACCTTCTGTTACTCTTATGGTGAACATATGCAGATCCACTTGTGGCTTGTTAGCACATGTTTACATTAGTCAGAGTGGAAACCGCTGAGTAGACATTAGCATGCAAACATATTTGTCTCAAATTTATTTGACTTCCTTCAGTGTGAGTATCATTTAAACCCTAAAACAATCATGAAAAAGAGAGATAAGCAGGAACAGAGAAAGAGCAAGATGTCTCTCACAGCACATAGAGTTTCACACACTTTAAATCTGTTGCGCCCTGACAATTATTAGCACTTAATGCACCCATGAACCACAGCAACATCAAAGAAGGTCTATGACTAAACTTCATGAAGACTGAAATGAGTGCAGAACTTACCAGGTGTTGGAGCACACAGATTCCACTAACCTGAGTGAGTGAGACTACACACTACAACATGGAGGGTATTCCCCCTTTAGGCTCTGAACTCAAAATACCTCAAGACACTTTACTGGTGTCTCTCTCTCTCTCTCTCTCTCTCTCTCTCTCTCTCTCTCTCTCTCTCTCTCATATACATACAAGCATGCACTCTGACTCATTTACTCTGACTACTGGTCTCGAGTGTGCCACTGCTCCATCCCTTTTGTTCTACACTGACAGGCCTCTTGGAATGACCTCATGTGAGGGTGTTGGCACAAATAGCAAACATATATGTATGCATGGTTGCACATTCTTGCACTCACATTTCCCAGAACGCACACACATTCACAGATGTAGCCGACATTCTTTGTGTAGCACATCTACAGGAGAATCAGGGAGAATCTGACAGCTATGTTTCTGTCAGCAAAAGCAATTTATGCACCAGAAAACAGCATCATAGATCATCAGAACGATCTAACAAGCAAACCTTTGTTAAGAAATATAAGGACCAAAGACGTTCAAATATCTGTCACTCACTGGCCCCGGTCTGTCACTCCTAGTAAACTACTGGGTCAAAGGCTATGAGTGACAGGCAGCAAGTGCTCTATATTGTGGCTATCTAGTTTTATAGCAAGTTAGGTAAAGAGTGAAGAAAACAGAAAAACTAACCATAACTGATACATGAGTGATTAATCCACAGTAAAAATTTGGCAGGATGTAACTTTGGACTTTTTCTAATAAATGGTAATGTAGTGTCATAAAGTTCCTACCTGCTATCTGTAGGTTCCTCTGGCTGCTCCTTGTCTTGATGGTCTGGGTGCTCACTGTCTTTAACAGGGGAATCTGACTCTAGTTCAGCCTGAGGTATGTCAAGGGGCTCAAAAGGTCTAAGGAGAAACAGCAACCATAGAAATCAGGTCAACAGATGACCAAGAGTGTATCACAATACAAAGATCGCTTGGGCAATTGTTTATAGTTTCTGTGAAAGCGATGTGTCGTTGGGTGTCTACATGAATAGGCTCTTTCTTGCAACAAAGGCCATGAGATGATGTCATTGCTGAGATCACCTTCAGGAGATAATGGGCCATAGATGTGCAACTTTTCTTTAAACCACCACAATGACTTATAATAACTGTTTCAAAAACTTACATATCTGTTCTTTTTAACTTTCTGAAAATTCATACCAAGGTCCAAATATACCACAAAGTCATGGTGCATATTTCATAATATACATTGTTTCCTCAAGTTCTTTGAATGGATAAGGATTCTTACAGGGGTTTTAAGTGGGACCTTTTCTGAAATAAAAATTCTCTGTTGTAGGGTTCTACATAGTGAAGGTGGAACATTTCTATTTCAAAGTGCAATCTAGGCCATGGCTAGTGTAGCAAGCCAGACCTCTAGGCTTTACTAGAGAGTGTGGTTATATCTGTCATTAAATCTGACACACACAAAAAAAAACATTTTCACAGAAAGAAGCCATTTGACTGAGATGTTAAACCTTGTTTATTCACCATATTTCATATACAACTATCAAAAAACGTTTAATGAGTTGCCTTAATGAAGATTTTCCTTTTATTCTGGTGCCTGCTTTCTGCTCTGACAGGCTCAATTAGCTTCTCGTTAAAATCCAGTGTACAGATGTATGTATACACAGAAAATATGCAATATCCATTCAGATTTCAACCTTCGAGATTCCAAGACTTTGATCAGATATAAAAAGGACATGTATCAACTGAGACTGAGCTCTGCTGAGAAAATTTAGGGAATGTGAAACTCTTATTTATACTTACTGAAATGCCTCCTGACTTCTTTTTCTCACAAGAGCTACCACCATCATTTATGGGATTAAAAATGTCAACTAAACAGATTATTTTATGTATGAAACAAAATCACATCATTGTTAACCAATATGAATTGTAGCTACATAATCTTTTTCCTAAGCAGTTCTCAAGTACCTGTTATCTGTAGATTCGCAGGGTGTCCCAAGCTTAGATTTCTGTTTAGACTGAGATATAGCAGCAGCCTCTTTCATCGCTCTGAGCCAGTCTGAACTCTCACATGATTCTACTAAGTTGAGTGTTTTTTGATTCAGTTCCATTTCAGGACTAACAGCTGCACCTAGACTGTCTGAAACAGCCTCCTCTGATAGTATGCTAGTCTTCAGAGTAACTGACCTGTCTTCATCTGTTGATAATTTTTCAGTGTGTTCATTGCCATCGCACTTTTCCTTCTGAACTTCTTTGGTGAATTCCCCTTCTGCATCTTTTGAGCCATGTTCTGTTTTCAATCCTTCTGAAGCATTTTCACACATAGTCTGAATAAAGGAATTGGCAACCCCATGACTAGAGTCTGCATTAGCATTGAGTAATGTCTGGAAAGGGTGCTGTGAGCTTGACACTGTGACAACAGCAGTGAGATTGGGGCTTGATGATAATTGTTTTTCCTGTTCAGTCTGCAATCCATCACTGACACTTGATTGTAACACAGAAATGCCACCACTGACTGTTTGGACTGTGAAGGAAAGTGAGTTATCCCTCTTGTGTTTAGACAATTTTCTCTCATTTCCTTCCTTTATGTCTTTAAGCTCACACTCTACAGCCCTACTCTCAGTCTTTCCAGGCTTATTTGTGAGTTTTCTGCCCTCTGCTGTCTCATTTTCTATTCCATCATCTTTGCATCCACTTATCTCTTCCTTCCTGTGCCCCATCTGCTTGACCTCTCCTGAAATAGCTGTTTGTGTATTCTTATTTTTGGGCTCCTCTTCAGTTCCTGCACTTGTTGTAAGGCCATGGAATTCAGTATGCTGTGCTTCAGGATCGAATGTTTCCCAACACTCGTTGTTTCGTGGATGTTTGGGATCCAGAGAGACCTTATTATGTTGCTCCATCTCCAATGGCAAGGTCTCACCCTGAAGAGGCATAGAAGAGAGTTTTATTTGGTGAATTTGATCTTGATTTGCCAGCTCTTCATTGTCCATATCTTGAGAGACATTTCCAGTGCTTTCACTCTCCAGTTTCTCAACAGGAGTTTGGTAAACAGATGGCAGTCTAGGCTCAGACTGAACACTAGGGAACACCTCAGTACACTTGTTCTTATCAAAGGTAATGGCACTGGAACACTGAACCTCTGTTTTGTTTGCACAGTGTGAGGTGTTAGAATTCCCACATGGCTCAAATAAACCGTTGGCAATTTCGACAGTTTTACAGAGTTCTGGTATTCTTTTTTCCAGATGTCCAGGTTCACCCACACTGACATGTGATTTACTTGTATGGCCCGAGTGAGGTTTGTCCTCACTTACTTGTGATGCTTGAATAAAAGTCTCTGTTAATTCTTTCAGCTCAGTGTTGATCTCTGATTTTTCAAGACCTTCTCCTGAAATGTTCATGAATTTATTTTCTTTATTTTCCAACTTAATCTGGTTTGCTTCATTTCTGTCTTCTGCATATGTCTCTTCATTCAGGTCTTTAATTATAGAAGAGACATTTCCAAAGTCTGTTGATTTTATATTGGGTTCACTTTGATTTTGCTTACCATCAGGACACCCATCACCCTCAGTAATGACACTGTCATGATTCATCTGCAATGTGACATTTTCCATATTAACAATACTACTGAAGGAGATTTCAGGTTCAACTTTCCTTTCCAAAGTCTCATTGGCCTGTACTTCATGACTAGGACAGCTAACCTTGGTTTCTTTTAGAGAAACATCATCATACTTCTCTAAAACTCTATTTTCCACTGTTTCTGCAGCTTCAATGCATTCCTGTGGTTTTTGTTGCTCTGTAGGTTGGGCCAAATCCATTTCACTAAATACTGTTTGATTTTGCATCTGGTCTCTCTCATAGCATGTCACCTGCTCCAGGTCCTGATCCATGGATGGCTGAGTGGCTACAATCAAATCCCTATCACAGCTCTGCACTTCCTTTACAAAACCTGTGTGGATTAAGCCAGAGCCAGAAAGACATGCCTTTAACGATGTTTCTGGTACTTTTTCATCTAAGTGTTTTTCTTCATTCTTGTTCTTTTTTTCTTCTGTTGCCTCAATCAATTTCTGTTGAACATTAGTTTGTACTTTTCCTACTTCTTTCTCCAAATATTGGTCACTCTCTTGTAGTTCAGTGTTTGTTTTCTCAAGCCTGTTTATCTCTTCTTTAAGGTTTCCAGACAGTCGATTCTCCAGTGTAACCTGGCTATCGATCAATTGCTCACACATTATTTCTCCAAATTTATCTCTGGTGGTTTGTTCTTTGAATAGACTAGCATCATTGGCAGACTCTGGTTTTTCAAGTTGCTCCAGGTTAATCACCTGATTTTCTTCATTAGTGTGTTCTTGATTTTGTTTATTTGTTCTAACTGTATCATCTTTAATAAGGCTACCTGTATCCTCTATCAGCACCTGATCTTGGACACGGTTGGTTTCAGAGGCAGCTGCTTTGAGGTCTGAGTGTTGTGGTATCACAGTGGAAAGTTCAATGGCATAATTTTCCTCAGCTTTAGAGGTGTCTATCTCCAGATCTTCATGACCAGATGGTGAGGACTCAATATCAGCTATTCTATTTTCTAATGCAGAGCTGACACATCCAAATGAACTGTAAACTTTATCTGTTGTTGACACATTTGTCTTAGAAATAACATTGCATTTGTCATCAAATTTGTTGTCATCACAGCGTTGTATATTGTTACTGGGTGTATTTTGCTCAGTGCCTTGTCTTATAGTACTAGACTCTCTTATATCCTTTGTGTGAGTTATTTGATTCGTTTTGTGATGAGTCCTTAGTTGTCTGCCAGATTCACTTGTTAGAACATCCACTTCAGTTTTTAGTTCTCCGGAGTCCTTCTGTTCCACAAAATCAATCCCCTCAATATCTTTTTCAACACTATGTAGGGTGACAGTTTTCAGATTTGTATCTTCCACTTCAACTCCAGATACTAACCTGGTGTCCTGTACAGAAGATGCCATGACAGAGTGAGAACTTTTATCAGTCTCATTTTTTTCTCTCATAGTGTCCACAGTTTCAGAATGCTCCTTAGGTGTTTCTAAAGGATCACTTTGAATAGTGGAAAATGAAACTTCCCCTTCCCCCATAGCAGATAACGCTGAATCAGGATTTGTGAGGTCTTTTGCATGTGTAATACTCATGTCAACTTCTAAAACTGCTGCACTATCATGATCTATATCTATTTGACATTGCATCATACTCGTGTTTTCTTCAGGCTTTGCTTGAAAACATTCCTCCAAGATTATGGAATTTGATTTCTCTTTCCATTGGAATATGTCATTACTGTTAGTAGACTTGAACTTATTTGCATTTTCAGGCCTACGAAAGCTATCTGGTGCCAAATTGGTACCTTCAACTTCTTTACAAGCAAGCTTGATATCCTGTTCAGATGAAACAGTGTCAGTTTGTATATCCGGTATTAACACATTCATACAAAAAGAGCTGTTGTCTTTTTCATTTTTTTCTTTTTTTGTCTCCTCAGATCTTATTTTGTCTCCTTCAGGTTTTTCTACAGTATCAGTTTTCACAATCTTATTTATCATATCTGCTGCACCAACATTTCCACTGTTCTGAGGGCAAATTTTATTATAGTTGCATTGTGTTTCCTCTTCTGAGACAGAAACATTATCTTCATTAATGTCCTCCCTGTGACTCATCATAAGGCCAGGAGGCCGGTGGACAATAGGTACTTTAGAATCACTTTGAATGTTCGAAGATGAAAGTTCCCCTTCCCCCATGCCAAATGCATCTCTTTCAGGAGGTGTGAGTTCTTTTGAAGACACAACACTCAAGGCAGCTTTTAAGTTTGCTCCGCTCTCATGAACTAAATCTATTTGATATTGCAGCTCACTCACGTTCTTTTCAGGTTTTTCTTGAGAACATTTTTCCAGTATTACAGAATTTGATATCTGCTCCTGTTGAGTTATCTCTTCATTGTCTATAGTCTGGTTTGACAGCATGTCATCTTTTCTGGTGCATTTAGCAGTAGATTGTATTGAACAGGACAGGGGATCCTCGTTGTGACCCATATTTAACAATTTCTCTGGCACCCAGGGCTTAAAATCCACTTCACCTTTTCCATCTTTAGTGTTCTCAAATACCACATAATCTATCCCCTTGTTTGTATTTTCACCACCATGTGGGCTGTCTGAAATCAAATGAGTACCTTCTACTTCTCTAGATGCTAATTTGGTATCCTGCACAGAAGATGCCATAGCAGTTATGTCATGGTATAACACATTCATACAGGAAAGGCTTGTATTACTTTCTATTTTTTCTCCTGTAGTTTTCCCAGGTTCTGTTTTTTCTACTGTATCAGTTTCTACAATGTTACTGCTCATCTCTGCTTCCTGGCTGTATTGAATTTCCTCTCCTGGGAGAGAAACATTATAGTCATTAATGACCTCCCAGTGACTCATCATAGGGCCAGGAGGCCTGAGCACAATAGGCACTTTAGTATCACTTTGAATATTGGCACTGGCAGAGGGTACGCCTCCTTCCACTGTACTAAAATTTTTTACAGCAGTAGGTGTGGGAGCTTTTGTACTCACTACACACACGGCAACTTCTGAAGCTGGTCCAGTGTCATGACTGGAGTCCATCTGATTTTGGAGCTCTTCACATTTTGCTTGAGGACACCCAAGAGAAGTTGCACTGTCTTGCTCAGTATTTGCCTTTAGGTCCTTCTTGGATATGCCTTTGCTATCAGTAAAGTGTCTAGACAGCATGCCATCTCTATCTGTGAAGGAAAATGGTGCTTCTTCAGATTTTAAACACTGTTCTAGAGAACCTTCTGATGTTAGCGACTCTAACTTGGACTCCTGCTGTACAATGTCACTCAGAATGCTTTGGAAATTGTCTTCAAAACTTTCTCTCACATCATTTTCCACTGATTTAGCCTCCCTTCCATCGGCTTCTTTGGTGGATAGCACAACCTCAGTTTTTTTCTCTACATCAGGCACAATGAGGTCAGAAAGACTGAAGAGATTCGTATTATCACTCCCGCCATCTTCCATAGCAATATCCTGCAGTTCAAGGTTTGTTTCATTAGTATCCTCTAACAGAGGTTTAAGCTCTAGGGTGCTCTGGTCGACTACAATTCCATCCTTTACTTCTTTGTTTTTTGGAAGCAGATCAGGATTTTGACAGAAAAGGATTTCCTTTGAAACATTTTCCTTTTTACCTTCAATATGCCTTTCGGGATTTTCATTGAAATTCACGTTTTCTTCTGTCACCTCAGCCTCACTGGTGCTTTCACAAATAGTATAAGCTGCTTTTTGGGGTGGGTCTGGTTTTATGTTGCTAAATAACCTCTGAAAGCTAAAGCTTGTCTCACTTACTGGGTGTCTCAGATTCTCATGAACAGTTAGTGGAGGCAGAGAGGCAAACTCAGTCGCCTGGTGTGCTGGGTCATCTTGAGGGTCTCCAGTTCCCTCATCCATGTTGTTAAAACTTTCAGTGCTGCTCTTCATGTCCAGCTGAGCAGAAGATAATGGATGCTGACCTTCACTCTTTTTGCATCTGTCTTTTCCTTTCCCCACCTTGTTTTGTTGCGTGCTGTTAATTTCAGTTGGAATCCATGAAGTATTCTGTACCTGTTGATAGCTGGTCTGCGCGGCAGGATCTTTACCATCTGCTGAAGCAGCTGATAGCAGATTTAAAATATTACTGTTTGGCTGTTTTTCATCAACTGCATTAAAACTCTCTTTCAGATGAGCCGCTTTCTCTGATGCTTCCTTTCTCTCTGCTTCTGTGGCGTTTAAGGGAACGATAGAAGAGGAGGGGTTTCTCAAGCTGCTGGTCAACAAAGGTAAGGCTGTGTCAGCTATGTCTTCTGTGACCAAAGTAATGAGTTCATCCTTTTGTTGTGGTGCCACCAGTGTCACTCCGTTGTCATGGAGAGGATAAGATTTAAGCACTGTCATGGACAGAGCCTCCTGTCCATATAACGTCTCTGATCCACCCCTTTCTTTCCCTTTCCCCTCCTCTGTTCCTCCCTCTCCCTTTTTCTCCAGTGACTCATAGCTCTTTCTCTTCCAATCACGTCTGTCGTTAAACTCTGGAAAGGCAGCAGCCACAGTCATGTCCTCGACACTGGCTGTGCCTGTCTCTTTCTCACTAGCTGCAGAGAGTGAGTCCATCCCCGGGGAGCAATCCGCTGGCAGACTTCCTCCCTTCTTTTCATTCTCATCAGAGTTTTGTAGCATTTTGCAGCCACTCCATCTCTCCTCAGATGCTGCTTCGACCTCCTTTGCAGGTGAGTTATTAATCTCTGGAAAGCTTAGCGAACATAAATGCACTTCTGCTGCAATAATTTCACTCAGTTTTCCATCAGAATATTGTAATTCTGTGGTGTGATCTAAATGTCCTTTCTCTGTTGTCTTCACTCCTTCTGAATCTCCAGTACCCTTCTCTCCCACTTCTATCATTTCTGGCATTGTGGATGTCGTCAGTGGTGGTGTGAAATCAACGGCTGATGCTGAAGTCTTCTCAAGGGCGCTCTCCTCCTCCGTCTTTATCCTTTTAGTATGAGTTCTGCTCAGAGAGAGTGTTTTATCCCGCACCACTGTGTGTGTGCCAGCTTCACTGCCAATAAAAAACACATTCTCCTCCTCCTCCTCCTCCTCCTCCTCCTCCTTCAGTGGGCATGCCTCTGAACTGCATCTTTTTTCATGCTCATGTTCACTGGATTTAACATCTCTAAAATCAATCACAGTGCTATCAGTAGATAACTTAAATTCACATTTCTCATGTTCAATGTCTCCTGTTGAGTTGAGGTTTAAGGTTGCATATTCTGATATTGACTTACAGAGTCCATCTGCCCCAATACAGTCACTCTGTTGTTCAGTTACTTGCAGATGGTCCAGCTTAGGGGCAGGTGTAGCCTCCAGTGGGGTAAGACGAGCCTGATTAGATAAAGACTCTAGAGGTGAGGCACAGAGATGCCCCAGCTGTCCATGGGTGTCTAACAACTCAATTTGATTATCTGCTTTTGTCATAAGCTCAGGGTTTGTTTCTGATGGAACCTTTGTTTGAGTAATAATCTGCATCTGCTCCAGCAATGTTTGTGTGTTTAGTTGAATTCCATCCCGATCAGAGGTCTCTGACACTGAACAATAATTAGTGTTATTTTCTGGTGAAAATCCTTTTACTGTTTTATTATCCATGACAGTAGTAATAATTTGTGTGCCTTTTTCGGGTGTCATCTGTGGCTTTTCCACAGGACCCGTTATAATTTTACCCTGCTCATTTAGAGAGTCTTTATAAGATACTAAGCTGACAACTTCTAGTACATTCTGTATTTCAGATATTTTATTTACTTCAGTTTCTGTAAGTGCCTCTGTTGCTGAGTCATGCTTTATCAAGTGTTCTTTTCTCTCTGCAGATTTTGTTTTGTCAGTGCTTTTTTCCATTTTAGGCACTTTCTGAAATTCCTTTGGTTCACACAGTAATTTCTCACTGTGTTCTTCAGGATATTCAGCCATGGCCTCCTCAAGCTGTGTTTTACCTAATACATAATCTCTGAAGCAAAACACAGCCTCCTCTGTACAGGATGCTAAATCAGTAGTGTGTGCTCCAACAATTCCATGGCAACCCAGGTCATGTCCTGTTTGAGATTCTGCAAGTGAAATTGGCAGTGACATAGGATCCTCCTTGACATTAACACACTTGTGTTCTTCATCATCAGTTGCAAACTTGGCCTCTGACAGACAACTGTCAGTCTGATCTGTACTGCATAAAGTGATTGAGTTTGAGCACAAGCCAAACGAAGCTATTTGTTCCTCACATTCCTGAAAGGCTTCTTGGAGCTCACGGTCTAACAGTGTTTCTGAAGACTGGAGTGATGGTGCATTTTCCTGAATAATTCCAGCTGACTGGAGCTGCAGAAGAGATGAGCTCTCTGTGGAAACCGCCTCTCCATCTTCTCTATAGAGGATTCAGCAACAGAGAATAATCGAGATGAATGTTGGAGATTTAAAAAAAAAAAGGGTCAGCAGTTTATTCCACACAGAATTCCCCAAAGCAGTTCACTCCATTCCAAAAACACTCCATGCACAAACACCGCACAACAAGCTGTTTTGAGCACTCCAAGAGGCAGCAAGCAGATACTGTTTGTCCACAAAGCATTTTATTACTGCCCATTGATTTGCCAACACAATCACAGACATACGGATGTTATCAGCCTCATGATGCAAGCATCAGAGAGGCTGTACATTATAACCAATCTCTTGCTCCTGCTTCTGGTGCTAAATCACAGCTGCTGAGTCACTGGCCAATACAATAGCACCAGCTTTTTCAGACACTTTGCTCTCACTCTGCCTCTGTCTTGTCATGCTCAATAATTGTCCCTCTGTGCCTTTACTTTAGATAGACTTTCACAGAGTGAAGCTTATGTTTACCTAGCACATGTGAACAACAAGCGCACAACTGTAACTCTATAGCAATCAATCATTCCCAACTGCAAATAAAAACACACTAACATAATAATCACACGTGATAATCACAAGGTCAGCTTCTGGAATTCATTCATAATGTAAGCTTGATACAATGTAAGCATGACACAATGATACTGCTGTCATTCTCAGATATTATATTGAAGCTGCCTTTTCCAACCAGCAAGCAGAAAAATCTTAATAACACCCCTGCCAGATGTGAGAGGAGAAACAGGGTGTGAATGGCAAGTGTGTGTGTGTATATGTGTGTGTGTGTGTGTGTGTGTGTGTGTGTGTGTGTGTGTGTGTGTGTGTGTGTGTGTGTGTGTGTGTGTGTGTGTGTGTGTGTGTGTGTGGTTGTGTGTGCACTGCACTCATTATACTGAGTTCTCTTTACACATCTCCACTACTCATAAGTATGAAATTCATGTAGCATGTCCCTAATGCTTTCTCTTTTTTCTAATCTAATAAATTATTGAATATTATAAAATCAGCATAAGGGTCTAGTTTTATATAATAAACTGTTTCCCACCATTATGAAACAGTCAATCAGAGTTTAGTGGTAGAAGGAAAAACCAGGCTATGCACACACATGAATACACAGCATAGATACACAACAGCATGGATACATGCACAAACAGCACAAATACACAGTTGACTACAACTGTAATTACATAAACATATAGGTGATAGCAAGACCCACACTGTATTCATCTCATATTTAAGATACTCTATTGATATTGGAGAGATTCATTATTATTGTGGGGGGATTTTATGTTGATATAAAATGTGGACATTAAATCAGGAGAGTGTGTTCTATGCAATGTGGAAAATGCAAAATAAAAACTGTCTATAGCATATTTGGAAAGTGACGGTATGTGGCCTGTTAATTAGGTCAACCTACCTTGTACTTCTCAGTTTGAACTCAGGTTCATCTAACATATACTGTAGGTGCAGTACAAATATCCACTTGCTGACTGTAATACCTCTGTTCCACTTCCTAGTGTAGACTGCACTGACCTACACCAAATACACACTCTTCCGGTATACATCCATGTACACAGCACAGTTTACATGCTGTTTTGCGCACTGTTTTTGCTCTTTGCACATGCTGTCTTTCACATTTCAGTCAATTGCTGTTTTGCACTTTGCATTACAATTCCATTACTTCTGCACATGCAATATAGATCACACAGTATTTAAACTGGCTGGCACTGCTTTTGTGTATTGTCTTTTGTGTATTGCCTTGTATTTTTGTTTTCACTGTCTTTTGTTCTGCACTGTCTTTTTTTTCTTTTGTCTCGCACTGTTTGCACCAGGTTGCACAGATGCACTATATGTGGCTAGGACTAATTTACTTAAGTGTTTAGCTCTGTCTTTGTTCTATGTAGCACCAGGGTCCTGGAGCAATGTTTTCTCACTGGTAATTGTTATTTCACTGTGTACTGCAACAGCTATATATGGTTGAAATGACAATAAATGCTTCTTGACAAGGAACCACCATAGGACCACTGTGGACTAAATATTATTTTGGTGGTGAATCATGCACAGCACAGCAATTACTGTACACTGACATGGTATGTGGCACTGGTGAAAGTGGACAGAGGAATTTCTGATATTCACCCCATTGTCATTGAAGAGACACATTAATGACTTAAGATCTGTGTTCAGTTAAGTCAATTAGGTCATAACTCATACTCCCTTACCTCTGACCAAGAAAAGCATCAATATCGGACCTTCACCTTGAAATTTCTAAGAATGACATCGAATCAAGTCAAAAATATCTAAGCAG
This sequence comes from Tachysurus fulvidraco, assembly GCF_022655615.1. Taxonomy (NCBI): domain Eukaryota; kingdom Metazoa; phylum Chordata; class Actinopteri; order Siluriformes; family Bagridae; genus Tachysurus; species Tachysurus fulvidraco. Next base: position 16,604,989 of record NC_062521.1, read on the forward strand.
AGTGGAAACATTAAATTAATTATGCTTTATATACTTTACATCAATCAACATACAGACATATTCATTTTAAAGATTTAATTTCTGTATTTGACATTTATTTCACAGTTCACTGGCTAGCTAGCATAACACGCATGATGCGTGAAAAAGAATATGTTAAGTACCTAACTGTACACTGTCAGAGTAATGGTAAGTGTGTCTGATATTAGAGGCCAGTGTGAAGGTCTCAGGAAGACTTAAACTAAATTTTTAAATATTTCTTTATTCACTTGTGACTCTGAAGCATCCTCTGTGGCACTGAAAAGCTTTGGGAAACACTTTAACTTTGTGGCCATGCTTTTGTCAGTTTTGTTGAAAAGCAGATGCAGATGCATTTGCACATGATATGAGAGAGAGAGAGAGAGAGAGAGAGAGAGAGAGAGAGAGAGAGAGAGAGAGAGAGAGAGAGAGAGAGAGAGATGCTCCACAGGTGTTTAGACTATTAGACTATAGTTTCTTTCAGACTGCATTTTGCGCTCTGTCACCTTGCTACAATAGCCACTGCTTGTGGATTGGCCTCCTTGTAATTTTGCATTTCTCCCAGCAGGGGATCTCCTTGCTCAACCAGCTTGCTGCTACTTATTAATACAAATCATACACATGAATACACACACCTAGAGATACACTCGAACAAGAAATCCTAACACATCATAATGTTTTCTTTTCAGCGCATGCTCCTTCATAGCTGATGCAATAAGCGTAAGTATCGTTCACTGACAAGCACATTCGTAATGGTCCAAAAATCTTTCTGTTCCTACATTAATAATTAAACACTTGTCTGCAAGGGTGTAGTTGTGGTTTCAGGAGAGGGTGGCACACTATGAGATTGGACCTATATATAGTACTTCAGATGGAAATTTTATCAAGATAAAATCCAGTTTCATATTTGCAGAGTATTCCTATCTCATTTAACTTGGATCTTTTAGTTATAGTATATAGTAGTTGTGTTTTTTAATGGTCTTTAATGGTTGTGTGAGTTTTTCTCTAAAATGATCGTATGCAGCTGTGAACTCATGCATACACAAGCACACCCACACACACATGCTTTTTTGATCATTTTATCTCCTTATACTCCTCACTGTTGTGTGTGTAATATTATAAATGAATAGAGCAGAAAAGAACAGCATTCACCCTGTCCTCAGAAGATCAAAACTAATCTCACAGCTATCTGTCCAAAAGTCCAAGAAACAAAATTGTCTGAATAAAATCTGCCATCTCTCTGTGCTCTGTCATTCAGTCTGACAGTAATCAACTCAGATGTAGTTAGTGCTTTCCTCTGAGTGTTTTCATCTGTCTTGTGTCATTAAAAAGCATTTGAAAGACATGTCATGGCTGAGTTCATATGTCCCAGAGAAATCGCTTACTGGCCCACAACACTAGCGTACACAAACCCTGGCTATTAGCTGTCATGTGAAAAAAGGAAACTCGCTAGAGAGTGAGAATTGGCACTATATTATAGGTTAATATAAATAAAAACCTAAAAAAGAAAGATCTAAATGGCTTGTGCTTACATTAATCTGAAAATGATTAAGAAATGAAATCATTAATGTTTCCATTTTAGATTTCATTTCTTAATCATTTCTTAATGATTAAGAAATGAAATCATTAATGTTTCCATTTTACACACAAGCACCACCACTTCAGCTACACACAGGTTCATGCACAGGCCTGCTAATAGCAGCGTCTGGAAAATCTTTGACAACAGTGAGTCACAAAACTTATTCAACACCTGCAGTGTTAATCTGCCTTTTAAAGACAAAGTAATTGACATTTCAGGTGTATGGCTTAGCTTTTCTTTGGAATTACACACGTGTGGTGAAGAAATGTTCTCAATTTGTAGCACAGAAATATTCAACAAGATGAACAACAAGCAAGACAATGACTGTCTTCAGATTAGACAGTGAGTGGCAAAGTCACATTTAACATGAGAGTATTTACATTAAAAATACAGTAAACAGTAACCTACAGTATATTATACCCACATGCTCACATTTCAGGAAATATGAACACCTTGAGCAGAAGAAAACAAAAGTTTAGATCATAGCTAGTTTCATAGATAGTTTTTGTACATTTACTATATCCTAAGTCTACAATTTACAGTTTTTACCTACAGTCCATAAGACTTTCCTACTCAGCTCAGTTTAACGAAAAATAATATCCAAGCAGTTCTGTTCATACCAATAGTTTGCATATTTTGGTCAATAGTGCAAGGGTATTTGAGAATGTAATGAATTATTTATTTAATCATATCTACAGTGTGATTCACATGAATAAATTTAAGAGATTTTTTTTGTAGTGTTAACAACACCAGTAAACAATATAGTATTCATATACATTTACTATGTCATTACAAGCTATGAGACTTTTGTTGTTGTTTACATTTTCTTTACATTTTTTTTCTTTTAGTGAAATTACCATTTCTGACTCTAAAGACCACATCTTTCCTTAAGTCAAACACAGCTGATCATAAAACAATCAAGCAGCCAACTTGATTAATCATTTTGATTATTTATTACAAATGTCAATGAGGTATGTAATTTTGTTCAATACAAAAATCCTGCTTAATTAATGAAATGAATCTGATTTGATAGAGTACAGAGCCAGAACTACATTCAGAGTGCTCTGTAACTTAATGGGATCTGGTTAAATCTTGCAGATCCCATTATAAGAAAGGTACTGTGAATGTTTTGGGGGGATTTGAACTAATATATGCCATCAAACTCATACAACATGCAAGAACAGTGTATTTATTAGTGACGTGACATACAGCTAAGTATGGTGACCCATACTCAGAATTCGTTCTCTGCATTTAACCCATCCAACATGCACACACACAGCAGTGAACACACACACACACCGTGAACACACACCTGGAGCAGTGGGCAGCCATTTATATGAACTAACTACACACTATATAGTGAGACATGGCTGTGGAAGAGCACTTTAGCCAGGTGCAAGGTATCATGTTGTACTTTCTGTTAGAAACTGCTGTAAATATACTTAACAAAGTCCCCTTTGGATTTCATTTATCATTCTTAATTTAATAGATTAATTTTTCATTCTTCATTTATTTGCTTGACAGTTAGTTTGAAATGTGGTACAAATAAATCTGGCCTAATGTGTAACATATAGCAGTGATAAAAGCAGTATTACGTCAATCCATTTAAATTATGGAGTGTTTTTTTTTTCATAACATCTCACACACTACTGCTTCCCAATTTATGTTCAATGTGTGATTCAAACTAAGATAGGAAAAGTTATCGCTCATAAAGTAAAATAAAATGACTTTTGTATTAATTTTATATATGTCCATGCATTATCATTAGTACATGCATTTTTTTTAGTTTGGTTGTTAAGCAGAAATAAAGGTTACAAATAGACATGCATTATACAAACATGAAAGAAAAATCCAGAACCTGTTACATGCTTTTAGAGGAACTCAAAGCAGTCACTCAGACAATCCTCACGCTAACCGAAGTCCACCGTTGTTCAAAATGCTTTTGTTTATGTGAGTTACACATGCAAAACAAATGTGGGATAGGGATTTGCATCTGATATCTTCAAAGCATTGGCATGCTGAAACTTGCCCTTTAACTACATGATGTCAAGAATTTTCTCTAATTCCATGTTATAAGGAAGTCCTTGTCAGGACCAGTCTGAAACACAGTAGTTGGGACTCGCGTGTCCGTGTTTGCAACAGAATAATACCGACAGAGAGAGACAGTAAGAGAGAGTGAAAAGAGCTGGAGACCTACCTGATTGACACTCCCCAGGTGAGATTAAGCTCAGTGCTCAGATCTATGCTGGGTAGCAAGTCATGGGGAAACTCAAGTTCCTCTTCTTTTGTGCTCCAGTCCTCGTTACTACGTGTGTCTGCGTCTGCAACAGGATTGAGACTGTGGAGTGGATGGAGCACTTCGGTATGAACTACTCCATTCTCTGCGCTGGTGGATTTCTCAGCCTCTGGACTGACTTTCTCACTGTGAACTTCAGCCTGTCAGACAACAGAAAGACTATTAATAGCAAGAGGAATTTTAGATCTATGACAGATCACTCAATTGTCTCAGTCAGCAAGATTAATCATATGTATATACTTTATATATAAGTCTTTGCCCATTGAGTTGCTCACAAAACAATTCTTTTCGCAAAGTGCTTAATTGTGCAAATCAACAAAATCACATTGTGATCTTTTTTAAATTTAAGCTTAACAGGCAAACACACCCTATGTCAACTCAATGCTGAGCCAAATCATTTAAAAAAAAAACACACACCCTGATCTTTTGGCACCATTCCAATCTATAGCCACAGCCATATCTAAAATACATGCCTACAACATGGTGTTGTATAAAATTGAAATCCAAAATAGTGTAGTAATAGCAGCAAGAAAAAGAATTCGCTTTACCTCTGGTGAGCACTAGACTAGTAAGGAAGTTCATGTACAACAGTGAACATGTGCTTTATTTGTTCCATACTGGCTAGTTCAGGTTTTTATTTTTCCACTGAAATGGGGATTGAGATGATTAGGCATACTGACTGAGCCGGTTCGACTGCTTTCCTTTCTGTTCTTTCCCAAAGCTATAAAACAACCTCATCTAACCAAGCAGCTACGCCAGAAACCATGGAGCCATTTACAAACATCTAATCTTATGTCGGTATTCTACTGCAGACGTCCGTGAATGGCAAGGCCGCTATTACAGTTTCTAATCTGTTATGAACTGCAACGAGCAAAGCACAGGAAAAGAACTTAAAATAACTATGTACAAGCTCATGCATCTTATCATTAACTAAAATAGCATAAATGAGCAGTGGAGTTGTATCCTGGCTGTAATTGCTAACATGTTGGAGTGTCTATAGCAGTGATGCATCACACTTATTGTACATTACTCCAGCAGCACTGACTACTAGCTCTTTTAGTTGGAAGCTATGTGAATTAACTGTAAATTGTATACAATAACAAAATAAAATGTGACAAATAACCTTACAAAATTCTGTTGTGAGGGTACTGCAGAGTAAAAAAAAAGCTGATTAGATATTAAAAATCATCTTCCATTCGAAATGCTCTGTGTAATATTTAGACATGCAAACAATGTTCATGATGTAGTAAAGCGATCATGAAAAGATTATTTTCTGTTATTTTTTATATAATGCCAAGCCCAGGTGCACAAAACCTTTTTGAGTTTACATAGGTTTCTCAATCATAATGTGCAAGAAACAATTAAAGATTCATTCTACTCAATACGTCTTCAGTGGTTGCATAATATACTAGTTGTAAACAAGCTTATTTCACAGCTATTTAACACCTGCTAAAAGAACCTGTGACAAAAATGTCTTAGGCTGCAAAATCTCAAATTACGTGACTATTCAAGATACAAGCCTCATGTGAACTCATAACTCATTAACAAAGTATTTAGTCAAGAAATTCTTCGGTTCTTAAGTCTGCCCGATGCAGGGATGCAGATTTTACATATAATACACACAAGATTAAAAATCTATGGATAATTTCTCATAGCAACTTCCTCATAATAAGGATGTGGTGTGAAAAAAACATTTCCATTTGTTTGACTTAAGACTCACATCCAAAAGGAAAATATTAGTCATGTTCATCTCAAACTGTGACCTGAACAGAATGAAGCATTCAAGATGTAAAAACATTCCCTATACCAGCAGATTCCCAATATTGTTTTTTTTTCCTACACCACAATGCCTGTCCTTTGTGTCTCCTGTATTATCATAGGCTTAGGATCCTTTTATGCACCTGTTTAATGGTGACTTGTGCTAGGCCAACAACCTTTTCCAATACAAACAACTTTTCTTTCAACTCCTTTATTTTACCAGCACAACTTGACAAAGACATCAATCCTTCAACTATATAACAGCATTCGAACCATCCCAAACACAGCTGGAGCTCAATTATATTATAGATTAGTGTTTCATATGCTTATCCAACCATCATAAATGTGATTTTACAGCCATGCTCTTTAAATGCATAACATCCCAGATCCAAAGTTACATTTGTGTCATACAACCCATTTCCAGTATTATTAATTACTTAATATTTTTTTACTTAATTATTTACTTAATAGTATACTTTAGGCTCAGTGTCAACACAGATCTATGAATGTAAAAGGTTAAAGCATCCTCTCAGAAAACCAGAGAGTGTACCGGTGTTTCTCACAGTATTATAGAAACTTCACAGCTTCCTGTTTCCTGTCTGAACTCTAAACCTGTACAGATCTTTGTCAGCCCAAAACAACAAATAGTATAACAAATCTGCAAACTAAGCAGGAATTAAACAGTGAAGTAGGACCTATTCTGATATGGCAGGTATCGTTAAAGTTAAAGCTTGAATGGGGGCAGTGCCTTTCTCCTTTATGCTTTAACATTCAGGTACTTAAAATCTGAAAAAAGACCCCATGTTGGTTCCCATTGCATGTATAGAATATAGGCCAATTATCCTCCACTAAAGTAACTCCTTGCCAACAACAACCCAAGCCACATACTGGTTACTATGGCAGCAGAAATAACCTGAACCTTAAACTCCTTTGAGTTAACAGTACGTCCATGCTGTTTCTCTGTGTTAAATATTGTCACAGCAGAACAGAGAAAACCTGTTGATACCTAAAAACACTGATTTAAACACTGACTAACGTTCAAATGTGCAAATAATGAAATTATACATTACTCGGAAGGACTACAGTAGTTTGTTCCACTGCTCACATACACAAATTGAATAACACACTCACCTTGGCTTAAAGAAGTACAAACACACATGCAGAAGTCAGGGGAAGGTGTGCGACAGGGCTGTGTGTTTTGATACAGTCCAGCAAGGACTGCAGCACATGTGTCCTCCCAAGAATCCTCACGCTGCTCCCTCCTCCTGTCCTGTTGCCCTTCTATAGGCAAATGTGTACACACACTACACCTACAGTGTGTACAGTTACGTGAGTGTGTGTATATGTGTGTATGTGATAAAAAAACACACAACACTACACAGGCTGAAGTCAAGGTGCCGGCTCTTGTACAGGAGTACTAGATTCACGGTAGCAAACACAGGCAACTTGACGAAAAGCCCTCCCCCTCCTCCACACGCTTTCAACATAACACTCCTCTCTTTTCTCTTCCCTCCCTGACTTTCTTATGCCCCTCCTCTTCTTTCTCCCTCCTTGTACTTCTGCCCTTTTCTGTCTCTTCCTGCTTGAGAGGATTGAGAGCTGTAGTGACACTACTACTGCAGGTGAATGCTGGGAAATGGGCCAAAGGTCACATTTATAGTGTTTCCTTAGAGGGAATCAGGTTTCTCTCTCTCTCTCTCTCTCTCTCTCTCTCTCTCTCTCTCTCTCTCTCTCTCTCTCTCTCTCTCACACACACACACACACACACACACACACACACACACACACACACACATATATCAAATTAGACCAGGTTTCCAGATTTGAGATATAAAACTCCCAGAGCTGTAATTACTACATTTATTAGGTCATAATAATCCCCTGCCCTCTTTATGGTATTCTTCATCACTGGCTCTGAAGGCTAAAGAAACTCACAAATCCCTCACATAGTGCACACTCTGAACACCAAGCCGTGTTGTGGTAATTGTTGCCAACTGTCCCGCATACTGCCATCAACCACAGTCTGTCAAAAACACTTCAAGCCATAAAAGTATGAACATGCACACACAGACACTTCATCAGGCCATGCAGCCAAACTAGTACCTTGTGTGCTGAGACAGGCGCTGTTTCCTGAGGAGGAAATAGTACCACATTGTCTGTTGCGCCCTCCTGTGGTGGAAACACACAGGTGTGAAAAGGTATATGTTGCATGCTTTGAGCCAGTATATGTATAGGAGTAATTGGTGCTGGAATACAGCCAGGAACTAACAGTTTTATTTAAATAAATTAAGAAGAAGAACAACAACAACAACAAAGCAGCAAATTCAACCATGCACCAACAGCACACAGCTTAAAAATAAGGCTGTATTATAAAGCAAGAGACCTTTTTTAATTCTATGTACTGTGTGTAATGTACTGTGCAAAGATTGAAATTAATATCTAGCTTTCTTATAAACTAAATATCAGAGGTGCATGAGATGTGAAAAGATGAGATGTGTACTGCATGATCACAATTGTAGAAAGATTAGAACTGCATAGAACAAACCACCTCTATGAACAAAAACATGATCCAACAACAGTTCATGTCAAAATAAATAGTCACCATCTCTGAGATCTTGCTCTGTTTCCTATAGCATATCACCATTCGCTCTATCCCAACTTCACACTGTTTATCTGAAGCATCATGACAAGGGCACAAATGCACATTAGTGTGGGAATGTAAACAGCCACTACCAAATGCCACAAATGTTTTCATGGCTCAGTATTACAAAAAAGAAAGATAAGCAGGGCTATTAGCTCTCCACAAGCATTAAAATAAACTAGTCTAACCTCCTACAGCACTATAAAACACTATGCAGCACAAGAAAGCAGGTCCTGCAAGCATCCTCATTCTTACCAGTGAAACTGCAGAGCTGTTCTCATTTCCCATGGTGCAGTGTAAGCAGGCTCAAATCTTGCCACTGTCGCACACCACCAGCACTGCCACACTGAAGGACCAACAAAAGGAATGATGAGCATGGAAAAGAAACGCGCAGCTGGTGCCAGACTGTCTTATCGAATGTCTGAAGGTGTTTTGAGTTTTTGTGCAAACAGAAAGAAAAATGTCTGCTTGCATCTGTGAGTGTATCATATGTCGAGATTAGAGGTCTATGTGGCAAGCACCTTCTCCTGGAACAAAGTACACAACTGCTGTCTTAGTACGTCTAAAGAAAACCTTTACTTTCAGATTCTGTTATTGGCAAAAGCAAAAATGGCAGGACTGTGTGCATTCCCTCAACCTACTTGTAAATGATTAGCCACCTGATTTATTAACAAAATATTAACAAGACCTGATGTGGTGAATATGATGTGGTGACATGCCTCACTTCCATATGGCATGTTTTTGATGCTAAACATTAGCTCTGTTAACTCTATTATAATGGTATGATTATGAATGTCCTTGTTGTCTATTATCAACACCTTATCCATACAGCAGATAAGGCTCAACAGGTCTCTCAGGTGATCCACTTCTGCCATACAAACATGTGATCCATTTGAATAAAGAACAGGGCAGAACGTGCTCAAACACAACTCTGACTCAAAACAATGTTGTGTTTCATTACAGGTTTTACACGTAGACATACATGAGTATAAGTAAGAATACATTATTAAAATGACTCAATTAAACTTGAAGGAAACCCATATTAAAATGTCTGTAGCAACTGAGCTGACTAGTGTATGCTGTGTTAGGTTATGTGTTAAACAACACACTTCAGTGATAGCATGATTACTAAATCTGTATATTTCTGTAAAAATAGATATATTGATGATTTAAAACTATATATTTTATCAGAAATAAAAGTTTAGTGCTGTAAAATCTGCTATTGTCTCAACAATGATATTTTTATATGAACAGCATGCATTATAAAATATATCAAGAGATCTCAAACGAGGACAATCTTCCAAAGTCAACTGAAAAATAACTCTAGATATACTGTGATATTTTAGGCTGGCTGGTCTGATTGTGTTTAATTACACTGACATTTAAGTGAAATGAAGACTAAAGTTGTACTCAGATACTTATCAGCACCAGCACAGTATGTGTTATCCATACAAAAAAAGTCATATACTTTCCAAATCCTCCAGTTTTTCCCATGATTCAGAGCGATATGTATATATATTTAGAAACAAATGAAAATTAAATCTTCCTGTAGTAAAGTCAGTTCTGTTTAGGTGGGAAAACCACATACTATACATGAGACACACTGTTACACATGAGCAGGTTACACATCTGGGCTGAAAGTTTCAATGTGTGTGAGCTATTATATCCATCAACACCCCCACACACAACCACTGTGACCTCTGACCAGCAAAAATCCACACACTCATGACTCATTAAAGTATCCAGAGCCTCACACACATTCTGCGATGCACACACCATCAGTCACCCTACCCCCTTCTCAGCCACACAGCCAAGACATAAGTCTGTTTACCCAGAAGGCCATTTATCTAACCACAGCACAAGCACCACATATTTCTCTGAAAGTGGCCCATAATGAGCAACACAAAGAGTTCATGCTCTACTATCTATCTCCCCCTACAGAGATTCTTAAACAGACTGACCATTTTTGGTTTAAGCTTCTTCAGTGGTTGTTACTGCACATTTAGACCTAATCAGCCTCCCTAACTGTCATATCATTGAAGCAAACATCATGACAAAACAAGCAGAACTACGTTTGTCTGTAAGACTTCAGGCAGTTTATGTTCTGGATTGTTTGTGTGCCTGCATGGTCATGTGACAAGGCCTTGCTAGCAAGCGCATATCTGAATATATAACATGTTATAAATAGACCCTCCTCCTGCCACCTCGACACCAGGCACACTTGTCTTTCCTTCAGGAAAACAGTCATGTGCTTTCATCTTGTTCCTAAATAAGCTGCTTTATGTGATAGCTGCAGTATCATTTTCTTGTGCATGACAACTGAAATCTGCATATATTATATGTATATATGCCAAACCTGCAGTCAAATTAAAGTGACTATGATGTGAGGAATACTGAGCTGTCCTGAAATCCTCAAATTAGTTTGATGAGTTTGCACCAACCCCATAAACGCTCCACGCAGAACAAGATAAATAGGCTCTACTCTGTAAATATGTGAAATCAAAAAAACACGTCATGTAGGATATTTGTGAAAACTTGATATGGTACAGTATTATCTACTTCTGAACTCAGTGAAAACAAGCTTTTACCCAAAAGTTAAACTATACAAAAACAGTTCACTGACACTTTATTCAACAGTAACATAAAATAAAAATCCAACAAGCAGGCAAAGGTAACTGTTATCAGGAGACAGCAGCATACAAAATCACCTTCAAAAATATTTACGTACCTAAGAGAATCTGTAGTAGTTATTCCCCCGGCCTGAACCCCCGGCCAATGTTTGGATCCATTGATAAAACCCTTCTATCTAAACTAGTTGTCCGTTTCGAAAAATCTGTCCCAGAGGAGAACCATATCTGTATAGAGTGCTAAATAGGTGAAGGCTGAGGAAAGGAAGCAACAGGGGAGATTATGGACTGAGTGTGGCTTCATGGGGGGGTTGTCAGGGGTATTTTCTCTCATGGGTAGTCAGCTGGACAGGACAGCCACTAGGTAACATGTAAACAAACACCATGCCACAGTGTGGTGATCAGGACCTATAATTCAACTCTGAAAGTGCTGAAGAGTGACACAGCATGCTTCCACTGTTACCCTGACCCTCATATATGTTTATCAGGAATCAGATGTAGACTGGTGCAGTCACACTGACTGCACTTTTTATCCAAATCACTTTTACTCCTGTTTTAATCTTTTTAACATACTTTAAACTGTTTTTATTAAAATCACATGTGTGGTTATAAATATAAATGTAAAACTGTAGACACAGAATGAGCAGTTTATTTGAAAAGGTCTCCAGTTCAGCTCTTCATGCTTTCACATAGACTAAAGTTTTGCCATTGCAATACTCCAAGGCTTTTTTCAAATGAACAATCACTACACACTTTATGGTCAGCACTGTAAAGGAGCCCTGCTACTATTTAATGTGACTAAACAAACTAACAACACAACACACTGCAATTAAAGTAGACTTAAAATGCTTAAAATGCTTAAATGCTCAGATATATATATAGCAGATATATATATATATATATATATATATATATATATATATATATATATATATATATATATATCATCACATCATATATACAAATATAACATATATACATATATATATCATATAACATATATACAAATCATCACATTTGACAAATTGGAACCTCATCATCATAGCTACAATCAACTGATCACTTCTACTCCTTACACTGGTGCTGAAATACTTACCGATTCGCTCAGTGAGATTTGTTCTGTTGGATAAGTTTTCTAGTTTCTCGGTTTGTTTTCAAGTTGCACTGAAGCACTAAACCTGTCTGCTGCCAACTCATTGCTGCAATAGCTACAGCACAAGCAGCAATGCAAGTGCATCGTTGACAACCTGACAGCTGGGATTTATTATGTTTATGTCCATTTGGCTATGGTGCATAACCAGTAACCTGACAAATGCATGACATTTACTGTGTGAGTAAAGGATACTTGGCTAATAAACTAGATTTTAGCTAGAATCTTTCAGAAGGCATTTTAAGCCACATTTGTTAAACTGGCTCTTTATTTACCTAAAGTGAATTGTGCAGCAATATAACACAAGATGAAATCAATGTAGAAATATTTCTACATTGTTTTGGTGGAAATATATTTATGCTTTCTTAAGCAGCAACATTCTGCAGACTAATACACATAAAATCATAAAAAATGGCTTGAAAACTAAGCCAGTAGGAAGTGTGATAAATAAATCATAGTTATTAAGATATCTATGTACTACCTGCCTGCTAAATCCCCCAAACATCATTCTGACATGTTGCTATGCAAGATTTTCTGTTCTGATATCAGTCCACAGACACAGAACTACCTCACTCTAAAGTCATTACACTGAAGCATCCCTTCTTAAATAAACCGGTGCAGTAATCTGCTCATGTCCACTGCTCCATTTTTCATTTCCCTATGCTTTCTCTGCCCCCCTTCCCCCTTCCTTCATCTCTCTGCTGCTCTCTCCTCCTATTTTCTCTAACTCTACAGAGCTGTTCCTTCTTTTCCTGACGTCACACTACTCTAGCACAAACACCCCCAGCTCAAGCACCACCACCACTTATACCCTGCTCTGTCCTGCACGGTCACGATCACAAGCATCCTTACAAATTCCATCACCCTTTTATACCTCTCTCTGTGTTTCTTTCTTTCTCCAACCCATCATCTGTTGCATATTGAGGGATGGAGGTGTTACCTGGTTGCGTGCGACTCCGATGCAGCTCCCCATCCTGTATTCCATGTCCTCCTGAGGGGAGGTGACGGCTGCGCTACAAGGCTTGCAGAAATAGTCTCTGCAGAACTGCATCGCCACTACAGAGAGATGGCATCGCAGAGCTGGCCACGATTCATGTGAGCGACTGAGTGCAAGTGTGTAAGAGAAAGGCAGAAAACCCTAGTGGCTTCTGCATGCATGTGAGTGAGCATATGTGTGTCTAATCGGCTTCGATTCTGGTGTGACAAACATCTTCATGCTGTGTTATATAAGAGTGCAACAGTATAATCAGACGAAGAATGTAAAAATAGAGCTGCATTTCTCAAGAATAACAGAAATGGTGGCTTGTTGCACTGTGAGTGAAAAAGTGTAAAAAGCTCCTGTCTTTCCCACTGAAACAGCAACAGAGCAGGGGAAGGATGAATAGGCTTGAGTGAAGCAGATAATGCATCTGAGATTTTAAAGGGACCACAACCACAAAAACGATGCTGCCTGAAATATCCAACAAATACAGAAATAGTCAAAATACTATCTAAATTGTTGGTGTGTTTTTTTCTATGCAGCAAAACTGCACTAATGCTCATGCAGATGCTTGGAGATTGTATGTGCTTGGAATGATGAAACTGGACAACTTTTATTGCTCTTACCACACACACAATTTAGAAAGCAGAATGACTGACCACTTTAGGGAAATTAGACAGTGTATTCTCAAACTAGACTGCAGATTGTACAGTAGCTAAAAAAAACTTAAACCTTGTTTATGTAAGTATTCAGAGCCTTTATTCAGTAGTGTATATAAGGACCCTCAGAAATTATAGTCAGCAATTATAGCTTTAATTCTTTGCTCAAAACCCAACTTGGATTTTGCCAGTTTCTCCCATTCTATTTGGAAAATCTTTTAAAGCTCAATCGGATTATATGTGGAGAATCTGTCAACTGCCATCTTCAGCTCTCACCATCATTATGCTTAAAGGTGAACCTTTGCTTTGAGGTCCTGCGATCCCTGGAGCAGGTTTTTTTCAGGGACCTCTGTTTTTTCACTTTACATCGCACATAAGACATTATTTAAAGTTAAAAAGATGCACCTGAGCTCAGTTTGGAGTGCCTTAGACAAAAGGTCTGAATAATCAGCTTAATTAAATCTGCCAGCAGCATTTTGATGGGTCAAGCACCCCTGTGGCATTTTATGGGTTTATTTAGGGTGTGTTCTGGAGATGCATTTCAATTTTTCATGATGATACATAGATGCATTGATGAAATAACCACTCACAACCTTTTATGTGTATTTTTGTCAGCACTTAACAGGTGGAGTTTTGATTACTTTTGGGAGGCCTATGTCCACCAAAGGAGCAGTGGGAAAAAATCTAGTTAAGTGAAACTTGCAGTACAGGCATTCAAATTTTAAAGACAGTTTAAATATTAGAACCATAAATTTCTTTCAATCAGGGTGCCAAATTTCACTTCATCACAAATTTCTCAATATTACTTTGTACCAGATGGTCTTACAGACTGCAACAAACAACTGAGCTAAAAGAAAAACAATAGGATGCCTCATTGTCCACTTGTACTTTCATTAAAACAAATTTTACTTAGTCATTATGGATTGTTGTGTGTGTAAAGTAAAAAAAATTTAAAGTTAAAATAAAGTGTAAAAAAAGTGATACATCATATCATATATATACGGTATTTGATGATTAGGTGCTGCCACCTAGCGGAGATTTATATATATATATGATTTAATATATATAATCTCCGCTAGGTGGCAGCACCTAATCATCAAATACCGTATACAATCTGTACAGAGAAACTGTTGTGACACAGACTAAACCATTACAAAAAATATCATGGTTGTGGTTTAAAGACAGTGTAAACTTTATTTTACAATATAATATTGGAGCCTCATTGCATTTTGCATTCATCATATACACTTAAAAATTGTGAATAAAACCAAAATAATTTTTTAAAAAGTGAAGTATTGAAAATAATATAAACAAATTTCTGATTTTTAAAATCAGTCGTCTTGTGGCAATACTTTTGGGGTTGGAATCAAAGCTTCCTTAATATCAAAGGCCTCAATAATCTCCTGAAAAACATAAAAAAACATTATTTTGAATTAATGAATGTTTATTTTCTAATAATAAATGTAATACAGACAAAGAAACATATCTATGGCTAAATATATCTAAGGTGTTTTGGAGAATGGACAGCTGAAAGGTTTCCAAGGTTGCCACCTCAAATGTCTTTGTCTTTCAATTATATGGTTAGCTTCACATCACACTACATTTAATAAACACACACATACAAACATGCAACTGACCTAAAGCATAACATATATATCATAATATATCAGTTATGGTCAATGCATGTGCTTGACCAGGCGCTTACCCTCCAGCTGGCTGGACTGATTGAGATGACACACTGATGACGATTGCAGGGACCACTAGGATCTAACTCACCGTCCTCAACTGGGGCTGAAAACACACACACCCTTTTGGTCTTTAATCTTCATCCTGTCACCAGTCACATATCTTCATATATTAAGAAGGTGAACTCACCCCAACATCAACCATGTATCCAACAGTGATAAACGTTTTTAAGAATATTGAGGTATTGGCTTATTAAAATTAAAAATTAGTTCAAATTCAAATGGATTTGTTTTGCACTTTTAACAATGGACATTTTGCTTATGTTAAATAATGTTTTTTTCTTAATAACTCCATGCAAATGTCATTAAAATAATATTTGCTAAACAAACATTTAAAAAAACAAATAAATTCTACAAAAAACTAGTTTCAGATATGCAATCTTACCTATACAAGGAAGTTGGTCACTGTTTAGATTAATCCTTGCCCGACCATCCTGAGAAGGAAAATATATGATTGCTTAGAATACATTCTTCTGTAGTAATTGTATTCCAAACAGGATATTGTGCTAATCCTGTATGTGTTCTTGCTTCTACCTATATTAATTGTATAACAATATAATAATAATAATAGTAGTAATAATAATAATAATAAAAAATATTATTATTATTATTATTATTATTATTATTATTATTATTATTATTATTATTATTATTATTATTATTATTATTATTATTATTGTTGTTGCTGTCATTATTATTATTAGATAATCAAAACAGCGTCCCAACAAAGTTCCTATTTGTACATTTAATATCAACACAATGAATAAATAAAACAAGACCAAATCACTCACCCTGATAAGAAATGAGGTGTGGAAAATGTTCTCCACTGTCCGAGAAAAGGAAGCAGGGTCAACAACAAACTCGTAATACAATATGGGGGACTCCGCTGTTGAAAATGAAAAAAAAAGTCATTTGAACTACAGACCAGACTGGAGACTTATTAAATCAACACAATATTTTACCTTCAATATCTGTCGACAAAAAAAACAACAAAAATATGTACTAACGGTCATCAGCAAAGAAACTCGTGAGGCAATCCAAAATCCTCTGCACCTCTTTCATTGTAGCTTGCTGTGAATCTTCCATTTTCTTTGGCTGCGATGTGAAAACACATTTAAAATACATATTTGCTTTGATCCAAAACATTCACAATACACAAGTAATGTAGCATGTATAAAATAAATCAGACTTCAGTGGGCATGATTCGTTTTGCTTCTTTGCTGGGAGCTTTCCTTTGTCTCTCAACCCGCTGCCGTGGTGGTGGTGGTTCAGCCAAAAATGAACCGAACCTTAAATAATGAAAGCAAGATTTGAATAAATTAATTGATCTCTTAGTTTCAGTAAATAGTCAAGAAAAAAAAAAGCACTTGTACTTGTATGAAACTCACATGTAGTGGAATGAAGGCGCTGTTTTGAAGCAATATTGTGCTCTTTTGGAAAGCCGCTGCCAGGCATCTGGAGGCATATATCCACCCGAAGTGCCATCAGCATCATCGTCCTCTTCTAAGCGATTGAGACCCATGAAGGACAGCTGAGATTGCCAAAAAATTAAACAAAACAAAAAAGATTTTATTTAACCTGAACTGATAGATTGTCTGTTCTGAAAATGTAAATAAACAATAACTCACCAAATGCTCTGCAAATGCAGATGGGTCAAAAGCTGAGCCTTCAGCATGCAGCTGACTGGCCTTTTCTCTCCCCAGGTCTGTGGCTAGGACAAGCAGCTGTGCATCCAGTGCAGCCTCTCGCGCCTGCCTGACTGTGTGGTAGTGTTCAGACCGCAATCATGACATGATTTATTTTTAAATACACTCACAAAGATGAGAAAAGATGCCACAACATTCTAAACCAGTAAACGCTGTTGTGCATACATTACCATTGACAAACAGTTTGTTAGCCTCCTCTAGCACATCAAACAGTTTATTGTTGGCAGGATTCAGCATGTCCTCACGGTTTTCTGCAACAAAAAAATTAGAGGAAAACTTTAGCTCAGGTAACAGGACATGTAAAGTACATATTGCAATTTCAAGATAATGTCATTAAAAAAAGCTCTTAGTGCCAAAACTCACGCTGAACAGAGTTGATGAGATCCCTGTACTGGCTTCTGATCTCCCTCCGCCGGGCAGGGTCGTCTTCTTCCTCATGGATCCCTGATGGACCTGCACCTTCATCATCTTCACCCATGTCTGTTGCTCTTTCAGCTTTATTGCGCCCACTAGCTCCATTACCATGACCAGTAGCCTCCTCCTGACTGGCTCTGCTAGCCTTCCGTCTCGACTCAGACATCTCCTTTGATGTCTGTTTAAGATTAGACTTCTTCTTGCTAATTATTCCTGGAAAATGGAATAAGAGCAAAATAAACCAGAAGCAAAAGACAATCAAGTTTGGAGTAATGAGCATGCTTTTAATAAGACCTCATCATACAGACAGCACACTGAGATGCTAGAGAACCCGTTTCATATGTGTACAATTATTTAGATCTAGATTTGTGCCCAGTCACTGTGCTATACATCTGAGATACTGCTATATAACACAATATGATATCAAATGATATCAAATGACACCTCCATCCATTTACCAGAGACACTACAGGTCTTGTTAATACTTACTACACAGGACACTCATGAGGGTCAGTAACAAGCAAATAACTGGATTAAAGTGGCTCATTGTTTCCTTATTATTTTTCTAGTTAAATAAAAACATCTATGTTTTGATGGAACACGGTAAGTCAACATAAATAAACATAAATATTTTTACATATTTTTAAAACATAAATTACATTCGGATTGATCCAACCTTAGTGGACGTTTACAGAAAGTGCCTAATGTTTTCTAAAATGGAAAATATATTATAAAATAAATCACATGTCGGTATACAGAGACATTTAAATGCTAACTGCACTTAGCTTGGTGAGTTTAAGCTATTGCTAGTTATCCAAAATCACTAATCACTGAAAGCTAGCAACAAAACAAACGCATTCACTCACGAAAACACACGATTATAATGATTTATAACACAGTTCTGTGTACATTTATACTCACACAACACACAGGTTATCAGGTCAAACTACTATAAGAACGGATTCGCGCGAAAAAAAAAATAAAACACGGAAGTGCACTTCTGTCAGATTTGCATACAAGGCGGAATTCCCAACCGTCACTCGCTCCCTATTTAAGTGCACTACATAGGGTTTAACAGGAGGTCATTCATACTTTGTGTAGTGCACTATTTTTCTCGAAATACCTTATTTCGAATTTAGCCTTTGTGCCGGTGGACTTATGCTACCTTCATGTGCTGTTGAGAAAAATGTAGTAAATACAGACAATGTAGAAAAATGTGAATGATTGTACGTGAGCCCTAATAATTCATTAATATAGTCAGAATTACCAAAGCTGGACATTTACACAATACACACAATGTTTTACTGTAAAAACGGCTAGATTTATAAGTGAATTCCAGCTAAATTTGAATACATTTTATACCTACCTTCGATTTATTTTAATTTATATATTTTTTATTTAATTATTTTTGGAATTAAAAATTAAAAAAAAAATTTTAGAATTAAAACAAACTTCTAGGCAATCATGAATCGAGAGTCGAATTTACACCGACTCTTTACAAGGCGACTCTTGAATTAGACTGCAGATTCAGGAGTCGACACGGAAGCGTCAGAGTCGATTTATTTATTTTATTTTTTTTGTAGCTGAAACATGATGTATGAAGCCAGCTTTATTTTACTCCATACTGACCCCGTTTGATCCATAGGGAGAATTGCACCGGGATGGAACAGATAATCTGTATCTTTTTTTGTTTGTTTTGTTTTTTTTGCATCGGAGTCGAATTTACACCGACTCTTTACAAGGCGACTCTTGAAGTAGACTTCAGATTCAGGAGTCGACACTCTAGTCTAGGCGATTCGAGGCTCTGTGTTTACGCCCTTTATTTAGACTCCTCCTACAGGAAAAGGACTCGCATTTAATTCCGGAAATTAACGAACTCGTGATGTCAGGAGGCAAGCAGAAAGGGTTGATTTGTTGCAAAGGAAAAGTCTATTTGGTTTTTTTTGGGGGATGAATGTAGTTTCTGAACACATTGGCATCAGATAACAAATAGGATGAAACGACGGAAGACGGATATTCTGCGTCGCTGTATGTTGACAGTGGCATAAAAGTGAAGAAACTGTCATCTTCTGCTCTGTTTCTCTTCCTAGTCCGGGTTTATTCTCTCCTTCAGCTAATATGACACGGCATGTTTTGGAACACGTGACAGATTTCAGCGATTTTACAAGAGGTAAAGAACTAAAAGACTTTTTGAAGCAGTCTTATGCTAAAAATTCTTCAAAAAGCTGCTTGTCTAATATCCGCATTAGTCCAGATGGGAGACACATCCACATCATCCAGCAAGCTCCAAGAACTGGTCTTATGACCCATGACAAATATCAGAGAACCCACCTACAGTTCCAGGAGCATCTGGATTTAGTGCTGACACGAAATGTCTCGATAGTTGACATACTTTATTTCAAACAAAATGACTCCTTGGACGTTGTTCTGGTTGGAATAATATTTGAAAATGGAAAAGCTGAATTATGGAAATTCTCTGAGCAGAAATCTGGATGGAGCTCGCTTCAGACTGTGGATCTCTGTAACAGCCAGAGAGCCAAAATCTCCTCTGTGTGCATCAATCAGAATTACATCATATGGTGTGAGGAGAGACCTCATACAGAGAGCTCTTTAGTCTCCGGTGTGGATCGGAGTCACTTCACATACTGCATCTGTAGAAGAACTTTTGATGTCGATGAACGAGGTATCTCCTTAGGTGGAGTGAAAACTGCACTGCACAATAATCCTTGTTACTCACTCGTCAGTTCTGGAGATATTGTGTATTTGTTACCAAATATAAAGAAAGACTCTCACCTGAGTGTTAGAAAAGTGTTTTTATCATGGTCCCCTCAGAGTGATGTCTTTAAGGTCCACAGTGGGAGTAACGGAACAATCCTCATCAGAAATTCCACAGCAAACAAACAGCTAGACTTTAAAAGATTGATCACTGACTGCATTGGCTATCTGTCAACCATTACTCCACCTGACATCTATGGTTTTAATCCGGTTGGACATGGGGATATCCTGCTCCTACTCAGCTCTGGGTGGGTTTGCATTATGCAAAGAGATGGAATTCTACGGCAGATTTATAAACTGCCTGACAACTGCCTTGCTACATGTGGGACTCAAAACAGCATTAACATGTATGATGATGTCATTGCACTTACAGTGGGCAGAATGATGTACTTAATTGACATTAAGTGTGGCACAGAGTTGGAGAGGATCCCTTTAAAGATGGAGGGCCTCCTCTTTGTAATATGTTTGGGAACTTATTCCCTGCAGATGTTCTCTGAGGCTGGGTTATATATGGTAATCCAAAAAGAGACTGAAGCACACTCCAAGCCATCAGGTGCTCATTTAGAGAATATTAACTCTGGTGAGTTCATGGTTGAGGCTGTGTTTGAGGAGGCATGTAAATATTACCAACAGAGAAGTCTTAGCACCACACAGCTAACAGCTGAAAAACTAAAGAAGGGTGGAATGTTTCAGGCACCGATCACCTTGGCAGACATCATCAGCGACTACTTGGGCAACAGTAAGACAAAAATGATAGGAAAGGAATCTTCAGGACATGAAAAACTGTTAAGCTGTCTTGACTCTGAGCTGAAGAGTCTTATTGCTCTGGAGGACATTAAGGCATCAGTAGTGAAAGCCTCAGAAAAAGATCTTCATTGTTATTGTGAGATTCTTGTTCAGCAGGAACTCTGCAGAATTCTCAGCTCAGAAATCGATAGGGAAAACTTACAATATCTGAATAGTATGTTTCAGTTATTCCCTACTGAGACCTGGCAAGCCGTACAGACTGTGCTCCAACTCCGATGCAATGGTGAGGGCTTGTTATCTTCCAAAGCTCCTGCTGAATTATGGAAGATTGTTCTAAGCCCTGTCCAAGCAACACCTAACTACAACAACAGTAAGCAGAAAAACACTCCAGCCAATGGTGCATTGCCAGTCTTTGAGTTGCTGTGTCAGTCCATCTTTAAATTCCAGCCCAGCTGGCTTCCCAAGTTTCTAGAGCTGGCACAGCAGCAGTCCAGCTCTTCATCTACATCTTCTTGGAGTTTTGGAAAGGAGAATTCTGAAAGTCTACCTTTATACAAAAGGGCTCTTGCTGTCCTTCCCTGTAAAAGTGGCTGCCAGGACTTGGAGGTGGAGCTGCTCTTGTGTAGCCAGCGGCCTAATGCAGTAATGCAAGCATTTCGCATGCTCATAGGACAAGGTCAGTGGGACCGAGTTACCCAGGTGGCCGAACGGTACTGCCGTCAAAGCCCTCTTCTCAATAAGGAGATTTTCACCACACTGCTCAGTGAGGTGTCTCAGCACAGAGACCTGGACCCCTACCTGGACTTACTATGGGCCCTTTGTCCAGAAGACATGACTGTTACTGGAATTTTAAACCTAGTGCTAAAAAATTTGCCCCAAACTTCACAGTCAATAGGACCATTCCAGGGACATTTGGACGGGAATCAGCTCACCATCGGTCTTCTGAAGCCTTTGCTGAGTAAAGTTCTACATCGGGAGACGAGATCCAGCCAGAGGTATGCAGACATTCTCCAGTCCCCGACCCTTCCTCCTCCTACACCTCGACGTCAGGTTGTAGATTTGGCTCGAGTCAGCACTGAGCTGGAGAGTGACCTAAAGGAGAAAACTCAGACTGGATCTCCAGTCACCTCTGCCTGACATTCCCAGACACAAATCAGATCAGTGGTTATTGCACAGACACTGTTGGCCTTCATGTTATTGCTGATATTGTAGATAGGAACCTTAAAGTGTTTTAAAATATTCATTAGTCTGTAGTGAACAATTCAAGTATGGCTTATTTTTATTTTCAAATGTAAATAATATTTAAATGGTTTGTTTGGAGAAGCATTTTATGATTTTAATGATACAATTCTTTGATTTAATATGAATGCATCCTTATTTAAGCTCCATGGAACATTCTTTCTGTTAAAAACAGATGCTCTTTTATACTCATTTGACTCTTGGGTGTCAAAGTCACATCATAGTGTATTTTATGTAGAATATGTCTAAATGGATTCAAATAGAAAAAACCTTTGCAGTAAGGTGTGCTGTTGTAATCCAGTGGAGAAAACTATGGTTCAGTCATTATAGAAAAGTTTATTAGCACGTAGTGTGGAGCTGCACTGAGCCATGCTGTCCGCTTCACTAACAAAGAAATGCTTCAGTATAGAACACTACACATGATGGTATCGAGATGTGTATAAAAATAATTACACTTACTCAGTAATGTGTAAACATATAATAATATGCTAATGTAAAATGTATGTTAAGGAGAAAAAAACTTAATTTCTTCAGGTTAATATTTAAAGGATTAAACACTGGTTATGTGTTTTGCTGCCATGATTTGTCTCCTCTTTAATGGAGTTGGAGACCTGGCAGTTCATGGTGGCAAACACCTTACTTAATCACTTAATTATTTTCCCTCAAATCGACTTTTCCAAGTATGTATATAAGTTTACCATATCTAGGAAATTTATGAACCTGAAAACCTTATTTGTTTGCTCTTCATTTCCTCTTCCTATTTTCAAAAAAGTGTTGCATGGCCTGTAATTGCATATTTGGACATGATTGCCTCAGATTTAATAATGCAGTATAAATTGTTCAGAACCAATTGAGATTTT
Organism: Tachysurus fulvidraco; assembly: GCF_022655615.1. Taxonomy (NCBI): domain Eukaryota; kingdom Metazoa; phylum Chordata; class Actinopteri; order Siluriformes; family Bagridae; genus Tachysurus; species Tachysurus fulvidraco. The sequence goes on from NC_062521.1 coordinate 16,628,179, forward strand.
CAGTTCCCCATGGTACTTTAATGAAAAAAAAAGTGCACTTGTGACTTTCACACTTTGGTTAGCCAGAAATTCTGGGAAATTCCCAGAATTTCCCTAAAAAGGTTTCAGGTAACTTTAAATATGCATGATAAAGCATATAACAATTGCCATAGTTATATATAGCTAGCTATGCTAAAGCCATGAAAGTGTATTTTGCTGTTTTGTTGGCTTGTTCAAATATGAACAAATGCTTCTGAAGACACTAATGTAAAAATAAAGGAAAACAATTAAAGAATAGTCTCTCTAAACCTATTTAGCCATCTTGTCTGTTCTGTCCAAGTTAACGTGTATTTTTCATTTTGCTCACTATCTAGATGTAAACTCAATATCCAGTTCCATTACAATCTAAGAAATTTATCAGCAATATATTTATTTATTGCTTATTAACAGTTAATGGTTTAATCTCCTATAGAAATATTAGATGCTGATGTACAAACAGACTCGGAGTTAGTTTCAGAGTCAACAGCAGTCACGGCCCTTACTTAAATTGAATTTAAAGTAAATTATATTATGCAGAGAGTGAAAATAAGGCATGTTGCAATGTGTGACTGTGTATAGGTTCAGCACAGCTAATTTAATTTTGTGTTGCCTTTGCAGTCTAACCCTTTTTCATCCCATGACCAAAAACCAATACTCATACTCATGTTCTGTAATTGGATGTAGTTTGCATGATTATTATTATTATTATAGCACAACTGTTATTTACTGCAAAAAATGCAGAATATCCCTAAAAAATTTAAGTATAACAGTATAAACATTTTATTTGTCACACACAACCATACATAGTGCAAAGTGCAGTGAAATGCTTATTAATGTGTCCATGACAAAGAAAAAAAATTTACATAAAGCAGACTGTAAAGGACATAATAATAGTTTTTAGATTTGAAGCACTTTACTGTTCCATAAAGATTAGTTATTAGACATAGTATTACACAGTGGATTTATGAAAGACCGATTACTATTAACCCAGATAATGAGTATTAACCTAGATATCAAATCATGCACAGGTTCTGGGTATGTTCTTAGTCAACTGTAAAAAAAAAAAAAAAGGGCTTTAAGTAAGTGGCTGTATTTGTTTCAGTGTTAAGTGCAAACAGGGTCTTCTGGGTGTAAATGCTGCTCCTTTGTCTTATGGGTTATGCTTGGAATGTTCACTGATATGCAGGATCTTGTGAGAGCAACCGTGTTGTGTGACTGGAGAATGAGGCACATGCTGCTGGAGAAGACAGACCACAACCCAAGGAGCTGCTTTACACCCAACATACAGGTTCAGCACAGCAGTGTGAAAGGCCTGTGCTATCCCTGCCAAGATGTGATTAAATGAAGCAAAGGCATTCAAGATCATAAGAGCCAGCAGACAGTTCCAAAAGGGCTATGATTATCCAGCTTTATATTTACAGAACAGACTCGGTGGTCAGATTCTATCCTACTTAACTCCAGTAAGGCAAAACTGGATAAGCTGTTTCTTCAGAAGAGCTTTTTTTAAATCAGCAAATGCTGCCTCCATTGTATTGATTTTGTTACTATCTTTAGACCAGTGCCTCAGAAATGGAGGTGGATAAGATGTATTATTGACTGAGTGGTTGAGAGGTAAAATGAAACAGGTAATTCAAATGTCAGTAGTATGGCTTTTTAAAGACAGCGATATTTTGAATCAACGTATGTTTCAACCATTCATTCTTTCTGGTAACAAAATATCACTATATGAAATTCTTAAAAATACAAAAAAAAAAATACAAAAATAAAATCGATTTGCATTCCAGACATATAAATAATCACTGTGCGAGAAAGTGCAAATTCAAAGCAACATTAAAAACTCAGAAGCCTCTGTGTTATAGGTTGCATGCTTTAATAGCCAGAGCTTACCTGTAGGAAAATCTTTAAAGCACATCTGAAATGTGCACATTACAAACAGCATAAAATCTGCCCTTTTTATTCCAAAGCAGCAACTATCCAGGCTCTGACCCAGAATCCAGTGTACAGTATCTCCTCAGCTGTGCTAAGGTCCTTTAATATGGCAACAATGACACACATTAATGTAAATGCTCTTCCTCCTGTCAGTATGGTTTTAGATCCACTCGTGGGATAGGATTCAACATCAGGTTATCCCTAAAAAATTAGAACAAATATGTTAACCATGCCAATTACAAATTGCGTCAACATGTGTATTAGTTGTAGATACAACTCACATATACTCATCCTTGTACTTCATCCGGCGGTAAAACTTGGCCAGTTTAACAGAGAAAATAATACTAGGAATGAAGAAGACCATACACCAGCCCAAACTGAACCAAAAGGCATTCTGGACAGAGAATATATCCAATAATTTATGCAAGCATGAGATAAATTGTGTTTTATGCCATAATATCTAGATATTAATAGAATACCTATTTAGATATTTACACTTTTTCCACATAATCTACTGTATGCAGACCAAATAATGGTAAGTGAAAATAGATATTGTCAAGGGGGGACTTAATTATGCTTACCAGAGAGTCCACAAGCTGTGAGCAAAATATATTTTCTACAGTGTTGACAGTAACAGCAACTGGCCCACAGCGTCCCACCTGCTCAGTAATCTGACACACACACACACACACACACACACACACACACACACACACACACACACACACACACACACACAAACACATACACACAGTACAACTAAACACTCCATACAGTCTGAAGTATTCATAACGATGCACCATAGCCTATATGTACACACACATGTATTACTATAAACAATCATAATCGACTGTTACTAATTTCCAACCCGTGTTAGAAATATAATACTAATACTTACCGTTTGGTTGGCCCATTCAGCAAGTGCTGTGAAGACTTTAATCTGACAGTCTATAAATTCAGTAAGTTTCTGTAGGAGAAAGTTGACAAGTTTTAAATTTTACAGTATTATTGTATAGAGTATTGAAAATACACTGACTGCATGATTATACTGAAGTAACTGGAAAGGCTTGTATGTTTTTATAGTAGATTGTCAATGATCTTGCTGTTTCAACTCATGTGTCAGTTTAAGTAGGCTTATTAGATTCTTTAGTAAGAATTTAGTTACAACAAACTTAAACAGTTTAAACAGTCTGAATAATAAGTATAGAACATTTTGACCATTTACAGATATTCACACTTACCGATTTCACTGTTTTCGTCATGTTGTTATTCAAAACATCCTGAGCAGAGTTGAAATGCTCCAGAACATTCTGCACAGTGCCCTACATCAGAAGAAACTCCTTTGTTTCAATGAATTTCTTACTACAGGTTACGCACAATATTCAGTGTAATCGAGCACGAATCATAAGTGACACATTGGGACCAAGGAAGAACAAACCCAAAAAGTATATTTCTGTTATCCAAATAAGGTTCTGGAAGGTAAAACTCTGTGCCAATAACAGTCAATGTGAGTCCCAATATAACCAATGCATATAGATAATTATAATGAATAACTAATAAATATAGATAATTATCTGATAAGGCAAACTTGTGAAAAGTATCTGATCTGTGAACTTTGGTTTGGTTTTCTAGAGTTTCTGAGTAACTTTGCTATACATGGTGTCATAGAAAAGCAGAGTTGGCTTTAATACTACATACAGAGAAGAATTTATTGTCATTTTCAGGTATTCTATAAGCTTTCAACAATTTCATGTTTTACTTACATTGATGTGAGATATTAAGTCACTGAAATGCTCAACTTGAGTGCTTAACTCCATCTGTAAAATAAAATCATCTCGTATATTGGATAAAACTAACTGGTGCATAAACTGAGGAGATAAAGATGTGGATAGTAACAGATTGTGTTTTCTGTTAATATCTATGTACATAGTGAGTTCTCACTTATAGTTAAGTTGTAATATGGTGCTATTTTGTGTTGCGTGAACGTACCAACTGAAGACTGAAGGTGGAATTAAACTGAGTCTGGAAAAATCTCAGGTCTTTTGCCTCATTCTGTAGTTCAGCTTTAACAGTTCGATTAGTCTGAAAAATCGGTAATAATAAAATATAAACCAAGAAAATGTTGAATTGAATTGAATTTCTGACATTTTGGTAGACAGTCTTTATAACTGGTAACATAGAATAAAAAAGGAAAATGGTCATTACCTGGTCATTAGCCAAAGCTTCCAATTTGTCAGCAACGTAACTAAGATTTGTTACTGATGGAGTAATAACCTAAAAAATAAATTAAAGAATATTTACATTTTAAAATGGTTCAAGTTCAACGGCCAAAGAATATCTATCTTGGCAAAGGTTAGATTTGAACTCTGAATCCTCTAATCAGAAGTGCAGAGAGCAGAGTAGTTAGGGACTGCACCTTTTGCATAATGCTACTGATGTTCACACTGCTGACAGTCACTGAGAAGCTGGTCAGTTGCTTCATCTTCCCAGGATCAAGCAGAACAATGCTGGGAAAAGTGATGCTGCTGCTCTCAAGCTCTTTCTGCACCTGTTCTGTGTACTGTTCGCCATCAAGAACAAGAGAACATGACTTTCACACACTATGTAAGATACAGTAGATGGAAATTTGTTGGATTACTGAAAACATCCAATGAATATCAATATGTGTAAATGGGGTATGGGGACTCAAGGAAAAGATTTATTTTGTACTTACTTTGGACACATTAAGATAGCTATTGAGGTCAATAATTTCCTCCAGGTGGAGAGTATACCATAGAGACTTATTCATTTGGCAGTCCCTGTGAATGATACATGATACAAATGACCAATAACAGGCAAAAGCATGCGTAGTTAATACAAAGCCTAGAAAAGAGGTGAAATAAAAAGTATAAAAAGGTGAAATGGAAATTTCCCAAATTACTTTACGTAGAAGCTACTCTTTAATTTTATAGTCACATTGATACTTGAGGCCACAAAAGTTGTAAAACTTCTACATATTTATTTTTATGTATACGTAAGTGTAGAAATAGGTTTTTATAGAACTCGCTTTCTTATTGTGTGTGTGTGTGTGTGTGTGTGTGTGTGTGTGTGTGTGTGTGTGTGTGTGTGTGTGTGTGTGTGTGTGTGTGTGGGTGTGGGTGTGTGTGTGGGTGTGTGTGTGTGTGGGTGTGTGGGTGTGTGGGTGGGTGTGTGGGTGTGTGGGTGGGTGTGTGGGTGGGTGTGTGTGTGGGTGGGTGTGTGGGTGGGTGGGTGGGTGGGTGGGTGTGTGTGTTACTGACTTATACACATCACTGATAGTGAGTTTAGTCTTTAGTCCCAGGCTTTGAGACAGCTGAAATCCTTGAATTACGCCTGGAGTGTCAATGAGCTGTAATTTAAAACACAAACAACAAACAACTTTGTAACTTTGCAAAAATAAAGAATAAAGAAATGGATCTGTACAATATAATCGAGAAATGAATACAGTATATTATGTACAGTATTTTACCTCAAAGAGTTGCTGATTCTTCCATGGCACACAGATGAGGGTATATAGGTTACCTCCTACAAAGAAAAGGATCAGGACTACTATCATGAAGATCCAAGAGAATAAAAAGCTAAAGCCAACACCCCTGCAATCAAACAAAGAAACATATTTAAACATTCGGCATCTGGATAAATACTTTAATACAAATCTTTTTCCGGATTTAAACAGTGTGCTGTCACACACACTCACAGTAAAATAAATAGTGTGTGACAATGACAAACATTAACAGCCTGCTGTGGGGTTTGTACGTACGTCATGAGGAACAGTCCACCACAATTTGCTGTGCTAGAACGTTCAGTTGGATCATCTTTAGGCACCAGTCCTGCTGGGCCAAGCATCAATCCCAGCAGATTACACACCACCACCAGAAGAATGAGACAGCACAGGATCACTGCAATAATCCACCTACATACACACAAGGGCATACAAACACTAATCTTATGCTGTGTCGAGAATTTTGCCAAAAAGCAGATATTATTTTTCCTAAAGACATTCCATTGGTGTTTTAATGATGATGTTTCAATAAAATATTACATAGGTCTTCAGCAGGGTTCAGATCAGATCTGCTGATTCTCAAACCATTTAGTGAGTCATTATGTCCTGTGGAGTGGACACTCATCTTCAAGGAAGAAACCATTTCTCTAGAGGTCCTGATTGTCCTATTCAGACAATCAGGAGATTTTACATTCATATTTCAGACAATGCCACAGACAATGCCATGTTTGGTGGCTTACGCTGCCTAGCGATACATGAGCAAAGATTCACAGTGGGTGGCTTCACGTTTCTCAGAGGAAGCATGTGTTTCTTCAACCCCTCCTTGGTTTGCAGCTGTCATGTGATAGGGGAGTTTGGTATTGGCAAATGACCAAATTAAAAAGAGTTTGTATTTGACCTTTTTAAATTTGCAGCAACCATTAAATATATCTAATACTTTTTATGTATAGTTTTTATATATAAACTTTTTATATATCTTCAATCTTAATATCTTCACCAGTTATTATATCTTCAATCTTAATATCAATACCAGTTAATAAATTTCCCAAACATCATGAAATGTTAAAAAAAACGCTATCTATAAATTATAATATAAATTGTTACCTAATTTTCTCTGCCAAGTCTAGCTTGGATGTGTAGTTTGTACTATATTTTAGTACATTACTCAGTGTGTTGGAGAGTCTGGTCAACTGTTCACGTGGAATATCTCTGGTTACCTCTGAGACCTGGCTTTTTATAGTTTGAAGGTCCTGTTGAACCTCTGTTAAAGATGTAAAAGACATGAACAAGTGAAGAAAACTGAACTGAGCTGAGCATCAGGTAAAACAAAGAAGACCTGCCTTAAAGAACATAAATCTTACTTTATAGCAATCTTTATATTTATTAAACATAGATAATTAAAGCATATCATTGCAAAGCTTCGCTCACAAGAAATTATAATAGACTACTGGATTCCTCAAAGACATGCCACAACAATGTTCTTACTCTGCACGCTGTCTCCAGTTGATTCAGTCACCCTTTCAGGAATGCTTTCAATGAAATCTTTCCCCTATGAAAGAGAAATGTATGGCAGAGTGCAAATGTTAGCATTCATTGTGGCTTCTGGGTGGAAAAAATTACCTCTATGTTAAATACAATATAAATCTGAATACATTAGAAACACTAAGATTCAAGAAAAACACTAAGAACACTTCATTTAGATAATCCAGTTTTGGGCTGTCTAAACACAGTCAACAAAATTATCTGAATTTGGAATCAGTTTATTCATCTTTCTTTTTAAAAAAAATTCCCCTAGAGTCCATATTCTCTGTATTTGAAATCAGGACATCATGAGTCTATAGTATATTTACTTAAAATCAAAAGCATGTAGCATTTGTATTAGACTATCTAAATTAAAAATCGATAATGATCTATAGATTATTGGCTAAACTCTCAGTTGTTAAAATGTTATCAAAAACCAGTTAATAATGCTAAATAATAATCTTCTTCTTCTTCTACTTTCAACTTTTCCTGTTAGGGGTCGCCACAGCATATCATCTGTTTCCAATGAGCATTAAACCATGTACTAACACAATTCTATTTATTCAGATATTTTCTAAATGTATGTAGTGTAAGAATGTAATGAAGATATTACTGTCTGTATAGACGCATTCAGATCAGTCTTCTCAGCTTGGTCCAATGCTGACTGGAGCTTACTAAAGCTGGACAACTGAAAGACACCACAAATATTGTCAGAGTAGTGGTGGTGGTGCACTTTTTTTTACATACAGGTTTGAGTGAATCGTACAGCATGATAGCTGTGATGTGTATATATATTTGACACCAGAGGGCAGTAAATATCCCATGACTCCAGACTCACTCTACACAGGATTATTATGTTGTAATATTATACTGGAGTTATTTTTCTTAGCCTTTTAACTTTTTATTAATTGCTACTCCTCCTAAAGCTTTCGAGCCACATGCACCAAATTGTCGTGGCAAACTTTTCAAATCTAGTTTTAAAATGAGTTTTGACTCATGCAAGTTTTGACTCAAAGATTTTATGACACTCTTTTACTGTACTGTGCAATGGTCTTATTGCACCAATTATACGTGCATCAAGAGTGTGTAGAACCTATATAACAATTACACTAATTGCAAACAAACACTGATAAAGTAATAGTAGCATTAATTATCTGCATTTTGTCAAAAGGTCCAAACGTTTAAAATGAAATACATTTGGATTGAGTTCTAAATGCTGAAGATAATTGCTGAGCTAGAAAGTGCATAATACCAAAACACATGTTTAAACACATCCTAACATGAATGAACAAAGTTTAAGTTACACCAGGCGCCAAGGGAGAACAAGATAATACAAGAAGTAAAACTTTCCCAGATTTTCTCATGCAAATCCCACTGCTGTCCCACCACAGAAAGAATTCATTCAAAGTAACGCCCTAAAAATGAATTCTTTTTTAATAATATCACTGAGTGGTATTTTTACAAGGATGAATTCAGTAAAATCTTTAGCTGATAAATATATAAGGAGTCATAAAACTAAGTGAGAGTTAAATATTATGGAGAACAAAGTGAGGCCCCTGTAGGTGGGAGACAGTGAAGCTACTTGCTGCACAATCCTGATCCTTTACAGAATGACCTGTTTTTATTTTTTCATAAATCACACTGGAAACTGTATTTTTACAGCATGTTTCGTTGAATACGTGTTTGTCAAATGAATGGAGATTTTTTCTGATATCTTCTTCCTGTTCAACTCCACTAACCAGTGTAACTGATCTATTGTTTTTAGGCACCTGTGTTACTCTAGAGTCTAGCCACAAACATATTTTTTGAAACCTCTTCCTTTCTTGCCTCTGTATATAAATAATTATTTTCAGTACTGGGAGATTATATGGCTCCCACTGATATGCAGCTTTTTCATACTCTCTTTCAGTTCCTTATGCATTTCCTTGTTCCTATTGTCAGATGGAGTGTGTTATGCCTTCTGTTCAGAACTAACAATGTGTAGACTATATTTATTGCTAAATCAATGGGATACAATTTAATGTTCTCATATAAACAAACATACCAGTTTAATACATAATAATTCAATAATGTACTAAAACATTTATCAATTTGATGGGGTATGTTATCTGTATCTGTATTTGTACAGTTTCACTGTGTGGCAAAATGAAAAGCAAGCAAGCCATGCAAGACGGTTTGAAATTTGAAATACTTTTGATGAATTATGCCAAATTTCTATTCATTGCTGTTGAGTTAAAAGTGAAAAATAATAGATTCTGTAATATTAAATAACTTTCAAAATCCTAGTTATTTACGCTGTAACAATGCAAACTACACTATCAGCATGTTCATGCGTTCATTACTGTTTAATAAATGTGCTCTTTCTTAAAAAAGTGCTATAACACCACACATATATTAAAAAGGATTTGGTTGTATAGTTGTGCTTTGTTGTTTTAATTATATAGTTGGTGGGAAAGTGTTGGGGGGAAATATTGCTTTTCGAGGGAAAATATTTCAATAAGTTGCATAAAATGGGTTGTCAACAATGCATACAGGGTTATCTTGAACACAGCACTAAAGCCCATTTTGTGCAATTGTCCCTGCACTAGAGAGTTCAGGTGTGCTGGCACACTATTTATCAGATGGCATAAACATTTGCACAGTGTTGTATATCACTTCTTACTTACATATTATAATTGTATATATTTCTGCCTTTTAGAACCAGGATTCCAGGATTCAGCTGGATTTTAAAAACAATCCATAGACCCCACTAGAATAGATTTACTGCTTTGAATTTTTATCACTGAACAAATCAGAATAGGTTCAAGTCAACATTATTTACAGTTCTATTTTTTTTTTGCTTTTGAGTTACAGCAGTTTGTATTATTAGCACTGCTATAAAAATAACAGATGCCCTGGCTACGCTTCACAGTGATTTCATGGACCTCACTACTCAAGTACACACTGACTGAGAGAGTCAGGGTCAGATCATATAAAAATAAGGACACTGAGGTACTACAGTAAATACACACAAGCACCACAGCATAAAAAGTTTCAAAACAAAGCTTCCCCTTCCTGCGTCTGGCTGAGTACTGTGATATTTTCTATTGCCTGTTTGTTGCAGCTAATAATTCTAATGTCTAATAATTGTTTGATGAAGGACTTCAGATTGCTGAAGCACAATAAAGAGGCCCAGGAGTCCTTCTGGTTCACTTATCTGTGGTTACTGAAATCCCTAGTCTCATATCTACGTACTTGCTGTTCCACATGACAGGACAGATTACACTTACATTAAGGCCTGAGGCCAGGGACAGCTTGTTCAATTCAAACTGCAAGAAAACACAGTTCATGCAGCCTGGGTTGTGCAGTGTCTTGTTGATGGATGTTTTCACTCTGGTCAGGTTTGACTGTAGCAAATCCAGCTCTTTCTGAGTTGCATTCAATGTGGACAGGAACAAACTGGTGTTTTGAAGAACTGAACACATTTAGATAAAGAGATTAAAAGTAAGGGATGCAAAAAGAGACATATTCACATAAACACACAATCCTTTACCATGCAGGAAAAAAGTGGATTTCTGTGGTGCTATAAAGAAAGTAATTATCCTTTCCGAAGAGATTTTAACAGATGTTAAATGAGATTAACAGACGTTATTGTCACATGTAAGCAAAAATAGCGCTCATACTTCCAATAATCCATTTAATTTTTTTGCACTAAAAATGAACAAAAAAGTATAATTAAATTAAAATAATATGAATATAGATAGGGAGGCACGATTTTTTTTACATAATATAATCTATACAATAATTAGAAATATCAGATAATTCTCATATTTCACTTGTTAGGATAAGAATGTTGCAGTATGTATATTTCTCATCCATCACATTTACTTCCACAATATATAAAAATAATTTGGAACTCAACTCCATTTACTATGCATAGCATGGTTTGGTGTATTGCTTTATTATTCAGTTCTACAAGCAGTGTTCATTCTATATATCATATTACCAGAAACCTAATGATCTTATGAAAGATACGACTCGATATGTTCTTACAAAAAAGCCTGAATTAATTCATTTTGTGATTACTAACACATATTTTCAAACAAAAAAAAAATTCATTAATGTACCTTTATTGGATGACATTTCATTTCATTTCAAAGTGTTTTCTTTATAGATTCTCTTTTTACCTTGTCTTATTACTGCAACAGAGTCCAGGGCCGGCTTAATAGATCCTTCTATTTCTCTTTGGATCTCTCTGCCAAGCAAAGAGCCAATTCCTAGAGAATGTAAACAAACATATCTGGTTCAGTTAAACATTTTACCCAACAGACAGTTTTTCATTTATATCAACAACAGAAAACCCAACAGTTACTTTACCACTGTGACACACCTTTAACATTAGATGTGACATTATCCACAACTTCAACACTCTCATGAGCAACTTGGTCTATTTGCTGTTGAGGGAAAACACACACAGTATGTTAATGGGGTTATAATCACATTCCGTGGCTAAACTAACACTGAATCACACAATTTGACTTTCAGCGTCGGTAAACGAAAACAGAGGCTATAACATGTAATGTGCTTGGAATTTGTCATTGTCTTAACCTGATGTCAAATGAGCTTGTTAGGACAGACAAGAATGTAAAATATTTCCAACCCAACTAAACCATTTTCTTTATGATCATATTTACCTCAGGAATAACGTTGATGTAGCTTTGTAGATTTTTTATGGTGTTGTTGAATTCACCTGGTGCAGACCTCACATTCTCGTGGGTGTAGGTATTACTCAAGAACATACAAATATTTCCTGCCCTAAAGATAAATATGTATTAAATCACACCATTTATCAAACCGAACCATGAGACATTAGTATATAATGATATACAGTACAGAGCAGTTACTATTGATTTATATTCAAATCATGAGTCTATGTGTAGGGAAAAATATTAAATTAAGGAAGTACCATTACATAAAAAAACATCCACATTAAACTAAGAGAAAAATTCGGTAAGATATTTACCTAACAAGTTACATATATAAATAATACATGACCATAACAGTAAAGTAAATAAATTATCTATAAAATAATTAATAAGGTGATGTTACTTTACCAGCAACTTTGCTACTTACAACATGAAGATGGTGATTAGAAAAGTAGCCCCGTAAAAGCTCTGCCGTCTGCACTTGAAGCTACTGGTCTTCTTTTGGTACATGTGGCCCCCACAATTCCCACAGCAACGACAGCAAGCAAAACACATGCCAATTAAGGGCATGAGGACGATGTACAGAATCCCAATGGCCGCACACACCAAAAATCCCTGCTCATAGTGCAGAAACTTCACACACCATAAGACAGAGTAAAGGTTCAGGAACAAAACAGATTATGTGGTTTACTTATCTAAAATTATTTTTTTTCTTGTTTTTAAGACAACTCTAAAGTAAAGCATGTAAGCTTTTCTATGAACTAAATTTGAAATTGATCATTATGACAGTGATATATATTCTATACTAGTGACTGCAGATAAGATAAAAAAACACTAACACATGACAAGCTAGCATGCAATGACTCAAGTATAGAATATTAATATACATTCAGTTATTTTAGTAATGCAGTAATGAAAAAGCCATCTGGCCAGAACAATATGACAATTTTCCTATCATGCATTATTTCTAAAATACATACCTCATTTATAGTTGCTTTATCTAAGCTGCCACGAGAGTTCAGAACTTTAATGAAAAGCTCTAAAAACATTTAAAAAAAAAAAAAACATTTTTACTTCAAAATAGCACAGCTTACTGCTCTGATGTCTGGTTAATTTGCTTCAGCTCACTACATGTTGTGGTACAAAGTTTCCAAGCACAAGTTATTGAGTACAGAAGAAGCAGTAAGTCTGTTACAACCTACAATATTTTGTACATTCTACACATATTCTGCAAGAATATTATTACTGTTACACTTAGTAACGTAACAAAAGGTAACAATGTTCCTGTGAAAATGTACTCAACATTGTAACAAGATGCCATGGAGTTCTGTTTACTATCAATTGTAATGGTACCACAATACCATGATTTCTGTCTGAAAAGGGAACTGCTGGTGAACAGATAGTGTAATTTAAAGAGAACCATTTTCAAAGAAAATAAATCACTCATTCGGTAATAACGACTGAAGACACATGGTGTAGAAAACTGTTCCCTCTTTATTGTAATGCTAAAATAATCAATTCGTTGTTAAACTCATCGACTTGGTAACCAAATACCATAAATTAATTCCAATTTTCAAAACCATTTCGTCATTTCATGTTATCAGGTCAATCAAGCAGATCCTGAAAGCTACTCCTTGTTTACATGACTACCTAAAATTATTTTGTTATCAGGTCATTTAAACCTGACTTCAAGGTTACTTGTTTTGTACACAGCTGACGTCATAAGTGGGTTAAACTAAGTTTCTCCAGCATGGGAAATGTTTTGCCAGTAACTTTGAGGTTTGTGGTGAACAGGTTTGTTAACAGATAGGTTAATACTGTTTTAGAGAAAGAGATAAAGAGCTTGTTTACTGTTTTTGTCTGGAATTATTTGGTTCTCACAGTATATAAATTTGATCAACTTGTTTTAAACTGTGTTTCCCTAGTACATTTTGCCTGGTTACTGATTAACCTGTTGTTTAAATAAAGGTTTACATTTACCAGAATTTAATGGTCTTTTTTTAACTACCTTTGAAAAAATTCCTAAAGGAAATTGGTGTAGTCATTTATGTTAGGCACTGTAGCAAATGGTTAATCGAATTTTCATTAAAAAGTCATTTTTCCCCAGCAAGGATCAAAATGTGTTCATTTCTATTGTAGTTATTATCATGCAAATTTTCTTTAACTACCAAATAATATCTTATAAATTGTAAATGACCAGCATGCTCTCCCTATATATCATCACCCATATCTTACAGTCATATATACAGAGTAGCATTGTTCCTCTTGCACAGTATTTCTAAATTCAATTACATTCTCCTTTCTCTCCTTATCGAGTGACACATTCACAAAACACAACAGCATCAGAACAAAATACAAAGACAAATTATTACAGATTAACTTACCTTTAGGGAAATGGTTGGGTTGAACAGAGTTCAAAAAGGAATGGACAACAGATGACATATATCCTGTGTGAGCCTTCTGCACAGACCAAGAATCAGGGCTCTTCAGTTCTGGAGGAATTATTTTATCTGGGCAATGCTGTGTGCTCACACATTGCCAAAGAATAAGTAGCAAGATCACCCCAAGAATTAGCCTCATATTGGTCCACATTTTGGCAAGCAAATACAATTTAACTCATGCCAATTAATCATCCACACATTCCAGGTGCATCTGCGAGACAGAGAATGAAAAGGATAAAATGGCATCACAAGCTTTGGGTTCGTGGTGAGTAAGACCATAATTGCACAATAATGAATAATTGAACAATAATGGCTCATACTTAAGTTTCAAAATGTTCCTTATGACTACTGTGTGTGCATTAGATGGTGACGAGTCTGCATATCAGCAGGAGGTAAAGTGACTGGTGCTATGGTGCAGTCAGGACAGCCTAGAGCTAAACACCCCCAAAACTGTGGAGATGATTGTGGTCTTTAGGAAATACCCCTCAACTCTGCTCCCTCACAATATCCAGATGACACAGGGCAGTTGGATATTGTGAGTAATGTTGAGGGGTATTTCCTAAAGTCCACAATCATCTCCACAGTTTTCGGGGGTGTTTAGCTCTACCAAGAACTTAAATGGGAGACCAACATAAACTCTATCATCAAAAAGGCCCAGCAGATGTACTTTCTACATCAATTAAGGAAATATGGTCTGCCACAGGAGCTGTTAACATAATTCTACATTACAGCCATTGAATCTGTCCTGTGCACATCCATAACCATCTGGTTTGGAGCAGCAACAAAACAGGACAGGAACAGACTGCAACACAGTTAAAACAGCAGAAAAAATAACTGGTGCTCCCCCTGCTCACTCCGCAGGATTTGTACTATACAAGAAGCAGAAACCTGGCAGGAAAAATCACTATTGACCCTTCACACCCTGGACACAACCTCTTTCAGCATCTCTCTTCTGGCCGGCGCTACAGAACTGCCAGACACAGGAACAGTTTCTTTCCCCAACTTTCCCCAAGCCCCTTACCACCCTCATTAACAACTCACCATAATTATATTCCCTGCTTCATATCTATAAGTACTGCATTATCAGAACTGTCAGTCATCACATCATCCGTATATGTTACACACACTACTGCTGCTGTATATTGTACAAAACAAAATACTACACATTACTGTAATCTGCACTATCATGCACTCTCACACTTTATGTACATAACTGATCAGTCATATTCTGTATTCATATTTAATACTTACTGTCTATATTGTCTCACATTGTCTGTCTTGTCTTGACTTGTCTTGTCTTGTCTTGTATAGTCCAAGCTAAATTTATAGTATAGTGTTATTTATGTCTGTACTTCTGAGAGTCACAAACAGCTGGAACCAAATTCCTTGTGTATCAACACACTTGGCCAATAAACCTAATTCTAATTCTGATTCCATAATCTCTGACAAACACTCATCTAGAAACGTGTGAAATTGTGGTACATCACAAGTTACTAAATACCCAACAATCATCTGATAGTTTTTTCACTTCCAGTGTACTCCCTTCAATATCTTTATTTCACCCGAACAAAAACCCTTAAACAAACAACAATGTCATGTGTTCCCAATATGCAAAAGAGAAGCATAATACAAAGAGGAAACAGGATTAATGGTAAAATGTAAAAGTTCTGAAACATTACCTTTACCCTAATGAAAGAGGGTTTTGCTGTGTCTTGAGCAGGACCAAAGAGCTTGTCTTGCCTAATAGAATAAACAGTATACGTCCAACAGAAAGCTGATGTGTGGTCTGGAGTTCACGAATACAATTATATGGAAAGGGAGAATCTGTGTGTATGAGAGAGAGAGAGAGAGAGAGAGAGAGAGAGAGAGAGAGAGAGAGAGAGAGAGAGAGAGAGAGAGAGAGAAGGGGGGGATTCTGCTGCTGCTGGAAAAAGGAATTTGAAAAAAAGATTAAGAGAAAAAGAAGAAACTAGAAATAAGTTACACTGATTTCAACTCAAAATATGCAAAAGGGAAACTAATCATTAAGATACTTTAAAAATGTAGCTTTTTAAATGTCCACAAAATGAAGAGTGGACATTTCTGAGCATTCTATGTGCACTAAGTATGTGCACACTAGTGATAAATGCGAAGAAGGAAAACAAACATGTAACAGCATGGTCCAAATATGTGGAACGGGGGCAAGGAGTTAAGATTAGAAGCCTGAAGCAATTCTAATTCATCGTGAAACCAGAACTTGTTTGATTAAATTTTTGGTGGTTAGTTGATTCACAATTGCAGGCTTAAAGACACTAAACTCAATCATTATACTAGTCGGAAAACGAACGAGTTTCAACTTGAACCTTTAACATTGCACAAAGAAAAGTAAATAGCAACATGAGGTATATCGTTATATAATTTATATAATATCGAAGATAAATAGTGTTCCACTACAGAATGCATACGAATAAATGTGAACATATTTGTTTACAACCCCCGACGCCAGTGTATTTGAATATCAGAAAATAACCGTCACACTACCTGACATGCAAAAACTGATTTGCATTTCATGGGAACACATGATAGGAATTAAATTCATTTGGAAGAGTGAGAACCTGAACTCGAACCACGGTGTACTTTACTGTACAACCCCATTTGCTGTGGCACGCTAAGCTGAAAAGCAATACTTCCTCATCATGAAAGTTCAACCTTTGTACCTGTAAGCACTTTGGCGTCAGTGTACATCAAATAGAAGTGAAGCTGAAAGAGTACACATAAAGCACACATAATTAAGGTATAATGTACTTAGACAAAGACGAAGCAACGAGTTACATGAAAATTGGTTTTATTATAACATACATGAATCGTCAATAGCAGACAATAGAAAAAAATAGATTTATCAAACAGCCACTATCAAAGAGGCTCGACAGGAACAACGAAAAGGGTTTGACCCTTTACGGTTATTTTGGTGAAAACCCCCAAACAAAGAACATTTGGAAGAAATGTGAACAAAGATTTTACTTGAAGGTTTTTTTGTGTTTGTTTATATATAAAACATCCAGAGCCTCATTCAGAATACTTAGTATAACTCTTTCCCCATATAATACACACAATCAAAATTCAGAATGCCCTCTGGTGTTTTAATCTAGTATGTCTAAGGGGTTTAATAGCTAAAGGATTGGGGTTTTTTTTTTTTAGATAACTTAATTCTTTGTTTAGACAAAATGAAATAATGAAGCGATGAGAAGTAGAAAGGCAGCGCCATGTTTCTCTATTGAAAATGGCAGAAAACTGACATGTAATGTATATACACACACACAAGATGCAACAAGGGAAAAAATAAATACATTATACACTGAAAATGCTAATCCCAGAAATAAAATGATACCTATGGCTAATATTTCTAAAAACACAGACTACAATGCATGGGTTTTTTTTTGTATGTTTGTTTGTTTTTTTTTACATTAAAATGCAAGTCCTCAGAGATGTTCTTAAGACGAGTAAATACAATTACACTTATACAGACCTTAGCTACAGTCTTAAATATACAAGCACAAATACACAAACAAAATTATGAAAAGTATTCTTCATAGAATCAAATACACAATTGTTGAGTTGAATTATCTTGCTCTTAGATCCTTGGTCTGTAGCATATAAAAAAAAAAAAAAGAACAAAAAACTTCTTCAGAGACTAAAATAATTACATACTCTATTGTTGAGGAAAAGAGGTGCTTTGCTTATGCATTTGAAACCACATGGGTAGTGTACCATGAAGACTTCATAATAGGTATCGAGTTGACTACTTTCCTGTACAGACTAAAAATCTCTTTCAATGAGAACATCAACTCAAATTATCCAGTAAGACTGTGTGTACCATACACATGGAGGTAAAGCCTCAAAATAAGATTACATAAAAAAGGGAGATCTTGCCAATAATTAGCTTCTCTCACTGTAAGCCTTATGTCTGAAAACAGGCAGATTTCAGACATACATGCCATAAAACCTTTAGCACACATTTTACAGGGCCGTAGCTTTGTACCACAAAGTCATCATTTTAATAATACAAATTATTATTATATAAATCTACCATACTCCACATACATATTTAATCAAATTCCACTTATTAATAATAAAGAATGATTAAAAAACAAAAAATGTTTTATAAATTTTCATTAAAAAAAAAGATCAAAAATAGAGTGGCAACAGTGCAAAGGATATTCAGGATATTTTTTACTTGCTCATAATTTTTCCTTTACAAATTGCTAGAAAAATAAAAATGACAGAAAAAAACATCAACAAATCAAAAACAAATAAGAAAAAACAAACACCTCTTAGGAGTCTGGCTTCATGATCCACTTCTGCTTATGACCATACTCAGCATGACCATAACTCCAGTACCATTGAGGCTTTCACTTATTTGCTTATTTCATTAATTTATTTCTTTAATAAGAGATTTTACGTAGTGGTTCTCAACTCCGGTCCTCAAGCTCCGGAACTGTACAGGTTTTTGTTCCAACCAGGTCCTACAAAACAAATAATTTAGCGTTGGTTTTGAGTCTGAGGTGCACAGAATAGTTATCATTAGATGATTCAATAAAAGAACCCTTCCATGTGAAGTGAGCGCAACAGAAACCGCCATGCATAGTTAAGCACAGCACCCACTGAGACCCGAGGTTGGAACAAGAACCCATAGACATGACTGCCTTCACTAACTCTGCTGAGGCTCGGAGAACTCAAACAGACCAAACACTGAATTTCTCTCAGGCACAAATGCACAGTGAGCTCCTTCAAAAGAAATCATTTAATAATGAAATTTAACTGTATTCAATTTAAATCCAGCAGTATGCGGCAAATAACAATTTCACAAGATGTAAAACATAGTCTGGCCAGTGAGGACTCCTCGGAGCAGAACACTGTGTCAGGAAGGCTGGCTTTACTAAAACGCGAGTGCCATTTGGAACAAAAGCAGGCATTTGATATTGCCCTTTCCCTATCTATGCACAGTGAGTATTGTAGTCTACGGGGCCGACTGGGAGCTGGGGTTGTCGCTCTTGCTCTCCTGGCTCGAGGGAGCTTTGTTGTTCCACGGGCTGTTGTTGCCCAAAGCTGGGGAGTTGCTGAAACTGTCCTCATCATCGATGCCATTGGCTGCATCAAACTGCGTATTCTCCAGTCGTGTGATCAGTCGCTCATCCTCGTCCCCGAACTCCCCTCCCATCAGAGTGGGCTCACCCACCACCATCACGTCCTGCAGGGGACAGCAAGGGGTGCAAACATTATCCCCATAACACGGGGAAGGGTGTTTCTGGGGTGGAGAGACTCGGTAGCTTCTGGCACCGTCCGATCCCCACTCCAACTTCAGAGATCATTAAGACCTCAGAGCTCAAGCCATGTGCGCCCACTGTAATCAGGAAAGGCAGCACAGTTCGGCAGCCACAGAAACTCTAAGCACCAATGGCTGCTGCTAAAAAGAACTTGGAATCCAACACGAAGTTTACTGATTTCGAACCATATTCTACTGTGGCCTTAATATGTAGCCCTGTCTTTGAGAGAAAAGATCAGCGGTGGGCATCCCTGATCCTTTAGTGCTGCATGGGTTCATTCCACCTCGGGTCTCCATTACTGGTTGTTTCAGGAGCTCAAATCACAAAACAGGCTTGGACCAAATAACTGAGAAAATAAAGAAAACCCACAAACCTGACGCCCTGAAGGACCAGGGACTGCCCAGCATTGGATCATGTCCACTTGTCTCTACATTGGGTATGTCTTTTCTTTGAACTCTTTGTTTTATTGTCATGCAAAGTTCAGTCCCACCACCCATGCACTCATTGTCTAATCACCCAAATATTGGTATAAGGGGAATCAAAATGAGATGCTTACAGGTACCTGGCTGGAGAGCGCAAAGCTGCTGGCTGGACTTTTCTTCTTACTGTTGCTGTTGCTGTTGTTGCCTCCACCAGTGCTCACGGTGCTGCCACCAGACATTTTCCGTTTCCGTCGCTTATTTGGCGCTTGTCTTGCCGGCTCAGCTGCACAGATAACAAGATTCATGTTACAGACATAAGGCAAAGGGCAACATAAAAATATTCAAATAACACAGAAGGCACAACCCGCAGTTCCTTTACCTGGTGGGGCAACCATCCTTTGCCATTTCTGAAATAAGCATGTCTTTAAACAATCTCGAGGACTGAGGCTGTACGTCTTGTGTCTGGACATTAACTCCTGCATGGGTTCCAGGATTACACAAAGCTAAAGAAGACAAAAGTCACAGTAATCAGCATCCAATTACATACAAAGCATCTTTATCACAGCTTTACTATGTCTACACAGTAAACATAGTATATATGTTTTATATATGTATAAAAATATACATAAAATGCCCTTATCCACAGCGACTTACTTTTTTTCCCTCATTTTATACTAGTGAGCAATTTAGGGTTAAGAGCCTTTCTCAGCTTGGTGGACCTGAGGTTCAAACTAGCAACCTTTTAAACGGTAGTCCAACACCTTAACCACTAAGCTACCACATCCCTTCACAGTGCAGTAAACATTGTTAACTAGAAAAACAGAATTAAGAAATGGGAGGGAAAATGTAACAATTGGTATGAAAAATTTTATTATAATACAATATGATAATAACTAAGTGTATGAGGAGATTAGAATGAACAGCTCTATAAGGGTCTATATACTTACTCTGAGGTAGTTTAATGTTGAATTGGACAACCCACATCTTGTGATGTTTTTTGAGAGCTGGTCAAGCATCTGTGGGTCTTGTGCCTGTAAAGAGAGTTTTGATTTAGGTTTATTTTAAAGAGTATATGTTAGTATTGGTAGAAGTCATATAAATAATAATGTCAATCAAATTACACCGAATTGCCAAAACGATGGAAAGTATAACATCAAATGTAAAATGCAAAATATAATTTCGCAAACTGAGACATGGGAAGGTGCTTAAGAAATCACAAAAAGAAAAAAAATACAAAAATTCAAACTGATATACATTCATATAGCACCATCAGCTGGACAAGCTCAGGAATTTCAAACAGGAACAATGACAAATTATGATGTTTGCCTTGTTTTGGGTGTCAAAAGAATAGAAAAATATCGGATACAAAACAGAATTTTGGAGATCCTGGACACATCACATAAAACCCTTTAGTTTGTTAATATGAACATTAGACACTCACATGCATGGCCAATATGCTGCGTGGAACGACTTCACGGTGCTGTCTGATGCTGAAGTGCCACGTCTTTATGCGCATCATATCGTCAAACATGAATTCCAGATATAACCTGCCTTCTACACAAACCTGTGTGACATGAAAGCATTTCAATAAATGGTGAACTGAGGCAAGTTAAAACTCAGAAATGCATACGTGACAGAGGAACATGCAAGACTATTTACAGAACGAACATGCAGCAAACTGATCTTATAGATTTGTTACTCCTTTAGCATTACGTTGACAAACTAGTTTCAGTGACGTATTCTGTGTATATTGTGTTCTCAAATCTGACTGATCTGAAGATGTTGATGAATTTTCGGTTACAGATTTTAGTGCATGCTGCAAATAAAGTGGCTCTCCATGTAAACTAAGCATAATAAATTACTTAAAAAAAAAGAATTATTATATAGAGAAAAGAGAACAGTACTTCTTGTAAGGAGACATTTGTTAAATATTTATGTAAGGAGTCTCCAATGTCTGCTTTGTAGCAGTAGGTTTTCTGCCACGGGAGTGCGGTTTCTCTGCAACATGACAGGCTGTGTATTTTTGTCTCATTAACTTCAAGATATTGAAAACAAACTAGGCGGGTGAGGGAATGACTGTTTATAGCCGTCTTATATTGTGTTTGTCCCACTATGTTCAATTCCTTAATTAAAACTTTTGGAATTATGTTTACTTTGTAAAGAATGAATTGAGCTAATATTTTTAAAAAAATCCACATTAAATGGGAAATGAACATTATTATATTATTTTGAGCAGATTTTCTACATTTTGGTGAGTTCTGACACATGAACTTCAAAATAACTTTAACTAGTAACTTTAATAACTTTACAAGTCTAACTAATACTATATTATTTTAATTTCATCAAAATATAATCCTTAAAAAGAAATGAACCAGGATGTTATTTGTACCCTTCTTTGAGGTTTTTAATTTTGGGTTGCTGGAGGTTGAACAAACAGCTTGTGTAACAGCAACATGTGCATTGCTGCAGGCTGTGAAAATGCTCTATCGAGAGCATCAATCAGTGTTCATTTCCACTCGTTTCCATCGACAGACTGAGCCTTTCACAAATAATGGTTAGACACAATGGAGCAGATATATGTGTGTGAATATGGGGAACTAGGTAACATAGCATGGAGCATTACATGCAGGAACACATGTATGAGAAGAGTCCAAGACAGTGGATGAATACATCAATATGATTCAAGCATCCAAAGTCAGTTAAAACAATCAAATGCTTCAGCCTCTTAACCGCATCTCCATAAAAGTGATTATGACCTTATACATTGTATACAGTTTACAAACATTTCACTTGCTTACTTCGCTTTTTTTTACACTACTACAGCTATTCATTTTAGAACTGTGTGAGGTAAAAGCGTACAACTGTAACACACAAATTTCATTGTATATAGATGCTTAAAGCACTGCTGCAGGTAAATTGTCCTTTTCCTGCGGAGTCACATTTGAGATACCGGCATTTTACATAAAGCCTAAAAAGACAAACAACAAAGCTTTAAAGAAGGTTTTACCTGTGTAAACATGGGCTTGCCGTTTTGCGTGACCATAGTGCACTGATCACAGTCAAGGGACACAAAGTTGCTGTGGAAAGACTCCTTGGGATGCTTTAGTACATAGAAGAGTTCAGTCGCTCCCCCCTCAAAGATACTTCTAAAGTAGCGAGGAATCAACGTCCGGCCGATGGCTTTGGACACAAAAAAGTTTTGGTTTAAAACAACAGACATGAAATGACTCACCTTTGAGACTTTTATTTTAATTTTATTAGACTTTTTATACACTTTCAAACTATGCAGAATATTTACCAGAGGTCTAAATGTTCATATATTGTACAGGATTAAAAACTGAAGGCATCTTACTGTATCGTTTAGGACCATCTTCTAAACAGAATGTGACTGTTAACATGGCATCATCTTCAAAGAATTCTGTAGTGAAGGCATCCCACCATAGATTGTCACAATCCTGCTAGGGTTAAAAAAAAGAAAAGAAAAAAACAGCTCACACTCACTCTGTTTAAACGCAAATATTTTATTCACACCAGACACTACTGTAGTCTGTATATGATCAAGAAAGCAGATTTTTCTTACCTCTGTCCAGTTCTGCAGCCGTTTATTCAGTTCAAATATCCTGTAGTCTGTTTGGTTTCCATATGGTGTATGCCTCCTGTCACAAGACGAGGAAATGAATGGAACGGCAGCAATATGATTGAGATAAATCTTATAGATATTTCTATGTACATATATAGCTACAGGAGATGTCTGGTTGCATGAGACAAGCACAGTATATGTATTTATTCACTTTTTTTTTTGGACATTTTGAACATCACTAAGAACCTTTATGTTAATAAATTTGCTTGTACAAATGACCATTTTTTGTAGGAGGAATCCACAATGTGCAACAATGAAAAAATAAATCTCTTCATACAACATGCCAACAAAATTGTGACGTAAAAAACCAAGTCTTGCGGCCATAAACTTGCGACATCAGAGATAATAAGAATTTGGATCATGCATACATAGATATCTTCTCCCTGGGTAATCAAATACTATATTAGGGAGCCTAATTAATGTGATTTCTGGAGAATCAAAACATGGGACTCGGATTGCACATTTGCCCAGAGTACCAGCTAATTAATTTTTGTCCTCCTGTAAACTATCCCTGCAAATGACAATGACCCTGAATATATTATGAATAATTTGGAACAGTGGCTTACTTTTCCCATTTTTAATCCTAAAAACAGCATATAACATTCGGAATAAACATTACTTTTCTTGTTGAAGCTCCAACTTATTTACGTTAACATAGCTATAGTAATAATACACTATTAAAGTTGTTTTCAGATCTATAGAAGATGCTTGGGTTTGTTTGGGTTTATGCACATTAAACTGTCTAGCTGTTCTAGATAGATCCAATCGTTAAATAAGAACTATTCTGAAAGGGAACTTTAATCAATCAGGTCAAATTAATACTCAAAAGAATTTAATAGTGACTTAATATCACACACTTACCCTATTCCAGGTTCCATGTACGAAGGGGTGTACATTGGCGTCGGGCTTCAAATTAAGACACATCATTAAAACCATAATTAGACAAGAGTCTGCATCAGTCGTTTAAATTTGTACGACTATTATATGCTTTAAAAAATTCAAATAACATTATGGTTTCTTTGTGGAAATATATTGACTAAATGTCTTACCCCACATCTCTGTCCAGCATAGTGCCTGGGTGAAATGGGGGGAAGGCACTACCGTTGGGAGGTTCCTTTGGGGAGTACAGCTTGAACGACTTGGACGAACAGCCTAGAAGAGAAAGAGAAAATCCATCTTGAATGAATAATGTGCTTCTGTAGTGAGGTGAAACTAAATGTGCAGTAAATCTTTTTTTTTCCTACAGAAAAAACAATTGTGTTTAAGATTTGCATTAAAATGGTAACTTGAAACAATATCAAAGATGCCATTAGAATTCTGGCGATTATAGTTTCAGAATAGGTTATCGGTGAGGGTGAAAAACATGAATCCACCTGAAACTTACAATCGCCCTTTTCATGTATTCATAAACACCATGTGACAATATGACATTGGGTTATTTCTGCTGCTTACTCCACACACGTCCCATCCCCCACTTATTTTGTTACTGTTAACTCCAGCATGCCTAGCACTGCCATTTTACCACAAACCACAGGCACAAACACTTTACACATACACACACACAAAAAAAGCATAGAGATATAGATTGACAGGCATGTATGTTTAAAAAAACAAGCTAGAGAATCTAAGTTCCTGCTCTCGTGGTGAAGCAGACAGTCATATATAGAACCTCTTAATGCACAAACCGACAGAAAGCACGAAACCTGACCACATCACTGACTCATTCCTGCATTGGTACAATCAGATTCAAAATCATTCATTGTCATGCTCAAATTAACTTTGTACTATTGTGAGATGATCTCTCAGTAACATCTTTCTTGTATGGGCATTGAGGAATTTGTTAAATATTATACACGGTGGTTTGTTTTGCACCTTCTTCGAGTTAAAACGTGAGTGGGTGACGTAAGGAAGCGGAGCCATGCTTTCCCCATCCCCCACAGCCCTTGCTAAATACATGCAA
Organism: Tachysurus fulvidraco; assembly: GCF_022655615.1. Taxonomy (NCBI): domain Eukaryota; kingdom Metazoa; phylum Chordata; class Actinopteri; order Siluriformes; family Bagridae; genus Tachysurus; species Tachysurus fulvidraco. The sequence goes on from NC_062521.1 coordinate 16,653,618, forward strand.
ACATCAACCACATAATCCCTCTCTCTCTCGTTTTAACTACACCCACAAGCTCTCGGCTTTTCTATGCTACACCACCTATTGGATCTTAAAAAGGTTTGTGGGCTTTTGGGAAATATATCCACGGGACTATAAAAGCTGGACAATTGCTGACCCTTTTGACTCACTAACAGACTATAAGACAGAGCAAAACACAGCAGACTTCAGATATGGGATAATGAAGAAAAATATAGGAAATAATGAAATAAATATATTTCGATATGTAATTAATATCCATTGCATAAAAGGCCTGGTTATCTTCAAACCATACACTTCTCTTGTGCATCTTGTGTGATATCCAGCACACAGTAGAAGTAAAGATATGCCATTCAAATACATATTTATTTTTCCCTACCAAATCACGATGACGTCAAACTGCTCCCCAGACTAACTTCAAGGGCAAAATAAATGTACCTTGTCCAGGGATAGTGACTGTGCATTATCCAGATGTTTACAGACCTGTAACAATCAAAAGGCCAGATCCTAGCCCTCAAAAGGACAGAAAATGTTTAGACTTTGCCCATTTATCAGAAGTTATACAATGTTAAATTTCTTTCAGCACAAATGTTAATGTTAACTTATGAGCAACAGAGGGCACCGGGACAGTGCCGTATCATCCCAAAGGTTTGACTTACAACTTTGGCAATGTCAGATAACAGTCCTACATTTTATAGAGGCAGATAGATTGCTGTGTTGAATATAAACTGTAGATTAATAAGCTGGCAATCAAAACAGAGCAAGACTCTTGGTATGTTGTGTGAAACATTACCAAATATATTAAAGATTTTGAAATAACACCTGTTTATTATACATGTTTATTCGAAATATCTAATATTTTAAAATATTTAGATTTTAAAAAATATGTTAAAAACAGTCCAACACATGTTCTTGGAACAGCTGTGAACTGCTGGAGCAAAGTACTAATCTAAGATAAAGCATCCCTGAACATAATCACCTACACATACTGTAACACTAATCCTAACACAAGCCCAAATTACAATCACATTGCTCTGGATCATTCACACCGCACAAAACTGGACCAGGCTGTCAATGTAGGATTTTTAATGCATGGTCATTAAGATTGAGTTTCCCTGCTCTTACACACCTTCATCTGATCAGTTGTGTAATCACACAGCAGTGTGCAGGACCAGTGGTGCCCCAGCACCAGTATTAGCAACTCGTGGACTAGAAAACAACAACTTATCTCAGCCTGAACGTAAAGCATATATCTGTGTCCATCATTCGTCAACGAAATTCTTGTAAATGATCAACAAAGTAATCGGATCTGGACAGATTTGTCTGAACAACACTGAAAACAGGCCTCTGGCTAGGTCAAGTCTAATGGCTAGCTTAGCAACACTTCACTTCATGCGGCCCTTTAGAGCTCAAACTTAGCTCGTATTCAGGAAACAAACCAATAACTGCCAATTCTGCCAATGTGTTTAGATTAGTTTCTAAACAGTGATTGACAATATACAGATATTTTATCACACGCTGGTCGTAAGTGCTCTAGCCGGTTAGCCCAGTTAGCCTAGCTGGGCCGTGCTTACCTGTGCAGAGAGAAGAATGCACTCCTGTACGTCTCCCGCTCAGATCTCAGCTCCTGGGGCGCAGGTTTACCCTTCTAAAAGCCCATAGTGGCGTGCAATATTATGTCCGATTTTAAAGACTGAATTTGTGGTCTTCTTTACAAACCAATGCAAGTAGGAATCAAAGCCCAAGACAGTCAACCCGCCTGGCCCTTTGTTCCCTGCACAGGGCATGAACAATAGCATACAGCGCTCGCGCTAGCTCTCTCTCTCTCTCCTACTCCTTCTATACCTCTCTCTCTCACTCTCTCTTCCTCCTTCACCCCACCACACCGCCTCCTACTCCTCTGTGCATCATCACCCCCTTTGCATTCCCTGCAAGCCTAAATCCACCCTTCCCCCCAGTAGCCGGACCGCACACATCCCTCCCTCTGCAACAGTTCTGCTACATCTGCAGCACGTTTTCTACTCTATAGTCTGTGTGCATGAACTTCATTTTCATTTGCCAAATGGGTTAAAATCTAAAAATCTTTGACTTTTAAATTCTGTCCTATTTGCCTCGATCGCATACGTGAAACAATGACGGGTGAAATATAACTATGAGCTATTATTTAATAAGCAGCCCAGTTATGACTGGAATATTATTATAATAAACTCTTACTGAAACAAACGAGGTTCTTTTTGGAGCCTTGAAGCTACTGCATAAAGTCAGTGTCCATAATATCTAGCAATGATGTAGTGGACACGAACATCAAAAAAATGCCAGATTCCTACTCTTCCATTATATATCTATAAAACTGTTTACATGCTGTTTTTGCACACTGTTTTTGCTCTTTGCACATGCTGTCTTACATTTCAGTTGATTGTTGTTTTGCACAATACTTTACAATATCTCATGTAACTGCTGTCATAATACTGTGTTTATTTAAGTATTTCTGCACACGTAATACTGAGAAACATACAGTATTTACACTGGTTAGTGCTGGTTTTGTGTATTGTCTTTTGTGTGATGTATTTTTTGTTTGCACTGTCTTTCTGTCTTGTCCTGCACTGTTTACACCAGGTTGCACGGATGCACTTCATGTGGCTAGGACTAACTTACTTAAGTCCTTATAGCTCTGTCTTTGTTCTATGTAGCACCATGATCCTGGAGAAATGTCTCATTTTGCTGTGTACTGCAACAGCTATATATGGTTGAAATGACAATAAAAGCTTCTTGACTTGACTTGACTTGACTAACTTAATGCAAGGCACGTTGCATGTTATTCTGCTTTGCACATTTAGGTTTTAGATGCCTGTTGAATAGAAGTCAAATTATCTTCAGACTGTGAATACTATACGCCTGCATTATGTGTAGTCTTATGGAGCTAAATGCAAGTAAGAATTTCAATGTTGTGTGATTTTTATTTGCCAAATAGTTTATAACACATCAATCTATGGATTGGGTATTCTGCTGAAGCATGGATATGAATGCAGACAAGTTTAAAAAAGACTAAATAATACTGTGATCTGTTTAATGAGCAGCCAAGATCTGCTCAGTCTATTATTAATATAATTATTACATCATTTATACATTTGAACACAATAAAAGGGTTTTCTAGGATGATGATGCATGGTGTTCATGTCCAGATTGTCAAATAAAATTCTTTTGAAAATGCAATATCTAAAAATGTAAAACAAATGTGCTATTGTAGACACTTTAACATTGTATGTGCCATTTTCACAAATTGCATGTACTAAAAATATAATTGCACATGCCTCTTTCTACATTGTGCCTTACAGTTCATCATTCATTCATTCATTCATTCATTCATTCATTCATTCATTCATCTTCAGAATCAGAATTAGAATCAGGTTTACTGGCCAAGTGTATTGACACACACAAGGAATTCCAAGGGTTCCAGCTGTTTGTAACTCTCAGAAGTAGGACATAAATAACACTATACTATACAAGACAAGATAATACAGACTATACAAGACAATGCAGATGTGATACAATAGACAGTATGAGTATTAAATATGAATTCAGTAACTGTCATCCTGTTCATTGGAATCCAGGGCCAATCCAGACACAAGGTGAGAATTTACCATGGGCAACATTCACACACTCATTCACAACGATTTAGTATAGGCTATCTGTCTGCTTATTTTTGGAGAGTGAAACGAAAATGAAGAACACAGAGAAAACCCTCACATTCATTCAGAAGTAACCTGAGGTCAAGCTCATACCCAGGACTTAGAAGCTATGGGATGGGAGTGCTATCCACTGAGTCATCATACCACCCACGTTTTCTTGCTGTCTAGAAAAAATTTACCGATATCTCCTGTAGTTGATTGTTGTATACGTTTCATATTGTATTTGAACTGTTTGGCTCAGAGATTAAACAAGTTGGGTTACTGATCAAAAGGTCAGGGGTTCAAGCTGCAGAACCATCAAGCTTCCAAAGTTTAACTCATTTGGAAGGCCCTTAACCCTCTTTGTTCCTGGGGTACCATATCATGGCTGACCATGTGCTCTGACCCCAAATTTTTAACAAGCTGGGACATGCAAATAACAGTATTTCACTATGCTGTAGCTTATATCTGACCAATAAATTCTTCTTCTGAACTTTTCTGTATTGCTGTATGTAGTCACAAGGAACCACATGCAAGTAAGAATTTCTTTCTAAATTGACTACACAAAACTATGTAAAAAGGTAATTCACACTGTTAGTATGAGCTACCATGACAGCAGAACAGCATCCATGAGCAGTGGTGCTTTGTTTACCTACTTTGCCTCTAATAATGTACTTGTAGCAACTACAGTCATTGTGTAAATGCAGACTGACTGAAGCTCGCTAGTGGGTTTGCATGATAGATAATGTACTACTAGGCATACCTACAGTCTAAACACTCAACATAAGACATAGGACAACATTACAGCAGCGCCATCTTTTGGCACCACTTAAAGACTAAAATCTTATGGTTTTTATGAACAACAGTGTCAACAAATCACAAGGTCTTAGATTTTTGCATCATTTAAATAAAATTGTTAGCCCTATTCAAGGTCAAACATTGTAGTGGCACAAAAAGAGCTCTTAAGTAACTTTTTTATAACAGTAGTGAGTGACAAGTCTTAGCTAAGTCATTTCTGACAAAATCTGTTTCAGGGGCTCTATAATATGGCATGTCTCTCAAAACCCATACAGAGAAGTAGCTTTGCACTGCACATTCTCCCTGAATGCTTACAGCCTCATACCTGGCAGAGTGTGATAATACTCTGGAGACAGACACAGGATGTGACAGCCATATTACCTAATAAGTGGTCTCAGTACAAAGTGCTCAGTGCTCAAAGGCCCAACGTGCTACAGTCAGTACAACAACACTACAAAAAAGTAAACATTAAAAACTGTGAAATAAAGGCACTAACGTGAACAGAGATGCTACATGTTTTGGTTTGTAGACAATGAGAATATTGTGCTTATATTCAAGATCTAAATTATACTAATGGGTTAAATTGAGAATTAGTTTATGGTCAAACTACACTTTATTGAATAAAAGCACAGGAAAAATGCACAGTTCTCATCATTAACTACAAATTAACAGTATTTGTGGCGGCTGCTACAAATATGATAGCAGTGCTAAGCTACCCTTTCTTTCAAAGACAAAAAGACAATATATGATTTTCAGATCACATTAGTTCCTGTTAACCAAAGTCTTAAAATGGATTACTTTGGGTTTCTGTGGCACTGCACCACTAGTGATCATATGAAAAGCAGCATCTGAAGCAGAATACACAGGTATTTAGACAATGCTGGAGCTGATTTCTTTGTAGACTGGACACTAGATTCATGCAGCCTATTAGTGAGTCATGCAGTCTATCACGGAAGCATTTTTACAACGTGAGGTTTGTCCATTTGAGTTGACATGTTACAGACACACCCACGACACATCATCAGCAGTAATTGAGGAGATATATATAATATAGTCGTGCAAACGAGGTGGACTGTTTCCACTATTCCACTATTTCACTCAAAATGCTAAAAATAATAGAAATTATGAATTACGAAATAGTTACTCATATAGAGGCATCAGATAGGGACAAGTTCTGAAATAACTGTGCCACAATGTTCTGATCTGTAAATTTACACAATGCCCCGTGTGGACAAGAAACAAGACTAAATTCCCTAATTTGCTATGTACAGCATTAATGAGAAATGAAAAAAACAACAAGCCTAATGATTGAGAGAAAAGTCAGACAAAGGTTTATGTAACATTGAAAATAAGTTAAAAGTAATATGTAGCTCATTTCTCTCCCACATGAACACTGAACTGTATATGCTCTATAAATCATTAGAGCCACACCTTATTAGCATGCAGTAAAACCATTTAAATATTTTAAAAATTATAATTTACATAATATTGTGACTAAATTATCCAACTGGGTATTTTCTTAACCTATCCAATGTGCCCTTTACTGTTTTTTTGCAGTGGCTATAGAGCACTGGAGTAAGCTGAAAAACTACTTTACAAAACTGCTGAGGCAGGCTCTCATCTCATTTAGATGAGCAGACGTTCCGCCCCAGACTGACCTAGCTTCAAAAACATCTCTCTCTATTACATTAAACCATAATTCAGTGCAGAAGATGAGATCTGCTGTGGTTCACTGCTGGTTCAAACTATTTTCTACCGACCTTTACATCATATGCACTCCTCGTCTGACATACATTCCTGTTTCTTAAATATTACTTCATAATTTTTAAAGTATTATTGTATTCATGCCACTGCTTATAAAATTAAGCTGTGGTATAAAATGAAGACATCATACCTTACTGCTGTAAATGACCTAATCTGGTTCTAGCCAGTTTGTCTCAGTTTTGGCCCCTTATACAATTCCATGCTCATATAACATTCTTGTAGCAAGCATCTAAATCACAAGACAATCCTCCTAGCAATATTTAATATATAATTAACTATATTTGGTTTGTTCACATTGTGTTCGGTGTGGTAAGGTTCACTAATGTATTGTTTCTAAAAGTGCCAAACAGTAGGCACAAGGAAGAGAAATACTGTAATAGCTGACAGACAAAAATCAATGTGGTGTTATATACTGTATACTACTGATATATTATGCACAATAGATGGCTTGTTAGTGGTAATAATTCTGTCTAATCATTGTTTTGATTCAAACCAATATGTGGTGTTTGTCAAAGCTGAAGCCTGACAACAGTGTGTGGACAGAGAGAGAGAGAGAGAGAGAGAGAGAGAGAGAGAGAGAGAGAGAGAGAGAGAGAGAGAGAGAGAGAGAGAGAGAGAGAGAGAGAGCATGTAGATAATAGATGCATCTGTGAAGTTGCATCGTGTCAGGTAAGTTTAAATGGAGGGCACTTTTGTGACAAGACTCTCTCTGTGTCTTCTGTGGCAGTACAGCACTGAGCCATGGAAGCCCATCAATATAAAATGTTCACAGTGCAAGATCTACTGACATGGAAATAATAATTAGCAAGCAGCTGCTTGTTTCTTGCTTCCTTCATTCTTGCATGTCTTTAAAACACCCACCACTTGCAGTTCTTTCACAAATTTACATTCCTTATTATCATATTTTCATTTATACATTGATCTTCCGGAAGCATTTATGTTTAAAAATTTTTTTTATATATTTGCATTTCTTTTTCTTTGCTGCTGTAACAGAGAAACTTCCCCATTGTGGGACGAATAAAGGTATATCTTATCTTATAGAACACCATAACAGTGCACCATGCACACAGTCATTCATACCCAGGGTAATTCAGTTTAGGAAATCCACCTACAGCCATATTTAGGGGTGGTGGGTGGAAACCAGAAGAATCTCCACATGCAGAATATGCATGGCAAGTCCACACAGCTATAATCTGAGCTCAGGATCAACAAGGAATCCTGGAGCTGTGAGGTATCAATACTACCTGATGTATCTCCAAATCATCTTTGTCTTATTTTGCCATTCATTTGATCTCAAGGATTTAAAGGTTGCCAGCAAAGTAATTAAATTGAACAGTTTCCCTCTTTTGTTCTATTACAGCACTGATCCACACAATCCGAGAATGTGCATCTGGCACATTCTAGCATTTGCTGACATTCAAGTTTATTATGAGTTACATACCACAAAAAGCTCAGAAAGCAAACGGATGCTGCTTTTCACGCCAGGAAGCCATTTTGTTTGAGCTCAACCTAATGAGACAGATCTGTTAGGTTTTGGATGGGTAGGGATGAGGTGTTGTTTGCACAGACACAAATACTCAGCAGATAAATGGGGAAAATGTATTGGGACAGCGGTGTTTAGCTTGACAGGCAGCACACCCTACCCTAACTGTTGGTTCCTAGCTGCAGCCATTGTGAAATCTGAAACAGCACTGGCTTTGTGAGCTTGCCATTTTAGCGCTGATTTTCCTCTAATCAAGCAGCCCATGTGACTTTCTGCATGAAGTAGCAGAGCTCCTGCTGATTTGGAGTGCTTGTATATGAGAAGCAGAATGGAGCAGCAGCTTACTCTTTGCATGTGTGTGTGACAGAGCAGAGCATAAACAGCATCATTAATATGCCCCCTATTTTTGCTATGTTGCCGGTATAAAGCTTATTATCACTTCAACATGGAAGACTAGGTTCAAGCCTTCAAACTGAATTACAAACTGAAAATGGATGAGCTTGGGGAGGCAATTGGGATTCCATTATATGACTAATGCTGTCCAAATAAACATAAATAAAAGTGCAAGTCACAATCTCTTCAGGTATGAAGGAGGATGGAGGACCTCTGAGGTCCAGGGTACATGCACTCCCACTGAGCCCACATAAGCTCAGGAATGTAAACAAACTCAACTTCAAACAGAACCATGTGTTAGGAGGAGGGGTTTCTTCTGTGACTGAGAAAAGGAGACGGCGTTGTCTTTGTAGCCAAGGTGAATATCACAATCAGGTTTTATGGAGTGCCGCTAGCTTTTATGGAGCAATACACGGAAAGCCCACACAAAAGCAGCCCATTTCAGCATGAAACAACTGTCTCTTCTACACTTTCCTCCCTTGCCTCACTCTGTCTCACCCCCTCTTTCTACCCCTTCTGCCTCCTCCCGTTGCTAAAAAAGAGAACAATCAGAAAGGACACACAGCTGTGGAAATTTCCATGACCACACTCATAAAAAATGCACCCTTGTGAACCAAATCTACTTGATTTTAAACAAATGTTATGTGCAAAATGTTGGCTTGCTTAATCCGTCGGGCTGCCAGTAAGGCGTTCATGCCTGGGTCTTGTACGAAGATAAGGATCTCAGCAGGGAGCTAGCGAAGACACTGTTTGCATTGTGCTGATGTCACTGCATCCGTCTAAACTTGCCTCGATGCCACACGTTATGAACACATTACTGATCATTATCCCATTTAAAACAGCAGGGGAGAAACCTCATGTGCCTTGTGTCTGTGGTTCCAACAGAGCCGCTCACTTTCAGCTCATCACTGAACTGAGGTACGTTGTGACTTCTATAGTTCAAAGATGTGAGCTGGTTGATACTGCAACTATAATAGAGCAGTTATAACTAAAACTGTCATCTGACTAATACCTTTCATATGACTGTGAGGTTAGTTCATTAATATCAGACTAAATATTAATCAGACATCATGTCATTTTTTATATCAGTGTCTCCTGAACCTCTCCTGCATCCTATCGGCATCCATGCAGTGATTCAGTTTAGTTTAGTTTACAATTTAGTTACAATTTTCCCTACATTTTCGCAGTCGATCCACTGTCCTGGATCTCACATCTGGATTACAAATAGCACTAGGGAAAAGGCTACTTCTTCTAGGCTGTGTATCATAACTCTTAAAAGCCTAACAAAAACAAGATCCTGGCTTTAACTCATATCCTCTTAATGTCTCCCCTCACTGCACAGATAAACTATAGCCGTATGAAATTTTATTATTCCCATTAATCTGATAGGATGGTCTATATCAAATCTGCTGGCCTGTAGATTCCCCACGTGGATTCTGGCTATTAAATCTTGAAAGCCTTCAGATCTTTGACCAGGTATAATTTTTGACATGTCAAGGTATCTTTCAGTATAACTCACACTCGAAAGACGATTATATGTACACTCAGTGTCTAAAACTTTTCTGTTCTCTATACATCAGATCATAAAACCTAAGAAAAAAATCAAAGACCAATATACTCAATGAGCATTCACTCACCATACAAGAGAAAAGAACAATAACAGCTTAATATCTGTGACTAAGCATTGCATTTTAACAGAATCCCATTAGTAACTAAAGGGATGATTTTCAACCTGTGTAAGTAAGTTAATGCAGTTTACAGGAGTTCACAGAAAGCCCCAGAAACCATGACCCATTACTCACTGCTTGTTACAAACAACCTCAAGATCTGTGAGAACAGGTTGACGTCACATGAAAAAGTGTGTACTCAGCACACAGATATAAACCAGTCAGAGAGGCTATTCAGGTTACAGCAACATTCTTTCTCTACACAGGATTTCAGTACTTTAAGAATGCATATTAAGTACAGTGTACAACTGCTGGAGCACTGACATAAAGTATCAAACAGACCTTGGTATAAGCCATAGGATCCGTAAAGCTACTGCACTAAAGAATAAGAACTTGAAGAAGAGACGCAAGAAAAGCAATGCGGCCCCCGTGCAACACTTGGCTCAGTAAGTGGTGTAGAAGTGCTTACCTGGGCAAGCGCAACCTCCAACAGACATCTTCTCACATGTTTGGTGCTGCTTGGAACAGAAAGCTGCTGTTGAGTCCACACGCTGCTAGCATGGGCTTCCTCTGAGGAGCAGAAACAGATGCCGAGGGGAGGGCAGTGAGGAGGAGGAGTGCATAAGGGAATAAAAATGTAGAAACAGGAGCTCAGCTAGAAGCAGGAAGCAGAAATTGTGTTCCTGGTAGACTCATGGTTGCATATTAACATGCAAATTAAAATACTTGTGGGTGGGGATAAAAATATGACAAAAGGGAAGTGTGTGAGACAGTGAGAAGATAGATATACAGTGATGGTGAATGAGCAGTGCAAAAGTAGCATGTAAGACAGTTTTCACTGTACATTAGCCATGAAATGCAGCTTTTCCTGTAGATGTATTGGCAGCTTTTACCTTGCGCTATGTGTGAGAGATAAACAGAGTCAGGCAGAGCCCAGAGGCACAGAGTCATTATCGCCTAGTGGAGCTGTGGTGTGTGTGTGTGTGTGTGTGTGTGTGTGTGTGTGTGTGTGTGTGTGTGTGTGTGTATACACGCACGCACACACAGCCTACTTTTTTGTGACTCCCTAGGGTTTGCTGAACAACTCACCCAGACATTGAGACACACTCCATCCCCTGCTTTACAGATCTCTCCTGTCCTCTTCACACAGCCTTCCATCCAAAATACATCTTCTTAATTCCAAATTACATTCACCTCTTCATCCTTTTTATTTGTCATATTATTTAGCATTTTCCCCTTTTATTTATTTTCCATTTCTCTACCTCTGTTTCAGCTAAAGGCACTCATTTATTTCTGCTGACAGGAGAACGGGAGTGTTAATGGCTACAGACAGCATCGATTAAAAATGCAAAGCCCACCTGGAGTGCAGGGACACACGAGAGTCCAAGGAGCCTAGGAAGAACAAGCTAATGAGCAGGGCAAGACTGTTTCCATTCTAATCGGGGAAAAGTCCAATTCACAAATCCATAAAGCAAACAAAACATTTCACATGGTTTCATTTGTTGTTGTTATTTCCTCCACCTTTAAATCTTGCCTCTTTCTTACTTCAGCTTTACTGTATTACTTTATTGTTGAGGACAGACAGGCTTCTTGTGATGTCAGCCTTCTGAAAAATACCCAAACTATCACATAAATATACCGCCGAGTCTTTCACACAGTCTGTCAAGCTCAGTGACTGCTTTGCCTCTGGAGCTTTAGAAACCTCAGGAGTGAGGAAGAGAAGGCATGAAAGGCTGAGTTACAGCCTCTTGATCTCAGAAACCTCAATCCCAGGGAATAGAGATCTGTTTAAAAGAGCATCATGTTGGTCTTTTTTGCCTGTCATTTAAAATCAATACACCGTCAGAGAGTCTATGGCATTCCCATCTAGTTGTTGCATTTACATAAATGACAAGGCAACTAAAGGTGAAGTTTTGTACAAATGATTAAACACAGCTTTGTGGAGAACTCTAAAGCCCAGAAGAGTTTTTCATTAACTCACCTCAAGAACATCTAATGTCACTATGTAATCAATTAATATCAAGACCAAAAGGGAATGATTTCCCCAAATGGTGAACCACATACAAAGAGGCATGCTGTATTGTGAAGTAATTTTACACTAAAAGGTTCTCTGTGCTGCTGCAGCGATTTTGTGGGAAATGGCATTTTGTTTTCCAAGCCAAAGCTTTGAAGCACTAAGCCTTAGGAAATGCACTCACCACAATCAGGTCTCATGACTGCACAATCAGGTCCTTTTGCAATCCCTTCCTCCTCCTTCACACACACACACACACACACACACACACACACACACACACACACACACACACACACACACACACACACACACACACACACACACACACACACACACACACCACTGCTCTATTGAAAACAAAGATGGTACCCCTACTGTCTTTACCTCACTCTGTATTATGGTGTTGCATAGCAGTGAGTTCATGGTGAAAGAGAAGACATTTACCTGCATGAAGGAGCACAAACTCACCTTACACACTGACGAACCCACAGTGACCACCTGAGAATCAAACAGAAATACATGACTTAGAATGAACCCTAACTGACAAAGTAAACACAGCATACAGTCATCACTGCCACCAAGCTCACAGATAATGACAATGACATTGTTTTCATTAATCAATTTACAAATTTTAACAGCCTAGGGTTCCTTACCACGTTGTCTCTCTCTTCAAGAGCTGCAATGTTTGAGGCAGACCAAGCACTGAGTGCCTAGGATCTGAAGCTGGGTCAATTAGCTTTTAAACAAAGAAAGGACTGACAGAGAGGGAGAGAGAGAGAGAAAGAGAGAGAGAGAGAGAGAGAGAGAGAGAGAGAGAGAGAGAGAGAGAGAGAGAGAGAGAGAGGTGATGTGGTGGAGAGCGAGAAGAGGAGGCGGGAGAGTGCTCACAGATCCACTGGAAAAAAAAATATGACGCAGATCCAGAGCAACTTCTCCAGCCCGTCGTACCCAGAGAGGGCACTGTCGCCATGGCAACGGCAGAGCAGTGATCGCTCGTTGGGGGCACACAAGGCACAGCATTATTCTGTCTCTCACTCGCAGGAAACACGCAGCCAAGAAAGCATACATGCAGGCAGACGGGCGCCTCACATTCAATTAACTTCAACCAGCCTTGAGCCTTAGAGTCCAGCCACTTGTGACCTACACCAAGAAGGCATTGATCATTAAGGCACTCTTTAGACCAGGCTAAAATAACTGTCACAAATGAGCTCTGTTGCCCTCACAGTCAGAAGAGAAACAGTAAGACAGTCATCTGCTGTCCAGATCACATGAAATTGTGTTTCTATTCCCCTCAGTAGATATGCATGGCCTAAAATGAAGAATACTGACCAGTTAATGACTGCCAATGACAACACCTGGTTTTTGTTGTTGCACTACTCATGCAACAGTGCAACATGCAACAGTCTCTTATTCTAAACAGTCCTCTAGTATTAATAATTTAATTATTATTCAAGTACTGTGTTCTGACTAGACAGATTCCTTACTCAAACACTATGTCACTACGTCAGCAATAACTACAGTGCAGTGCAGTAATGACTACAACACCCGAGACTTAAATCATGCAGTCAGTGTCATTACACACTACATTTTACTTTAGCTGTAGTCTACCTAGCACAATGGAATGATTACAGGGATTAACAGGAATAAAATGACTATAATCTAAACTAATATATACAAACTATAACATACAGTGTATATATTAGCAGTCCTTACATAACCAGATACCTAACTTCCAAAATTGCCAAACATCCAGTCATATGGCACCAATGGCATAATGACTTTGTTCTAATGGTGTCTGTTTTTTTTTGTTTGTTTGTTTTATTTGTTTTTTATGATTTAAAGAAATATAATTTAAAGAGCTATGAGCAGAATCTGTGTTTGCCAAAAACAAATGAGTCAGACTGTGAAGTCAGAGGAAAACAGTGTGGAAAAGAAAGTGCTCAATGATTTTCCCAATTTTAATTCTACATGCTTCCACATCCTTCATTGAGTGCTAATGATGAGAGTAAGCTTGCGGCACAAAGGAAGGTGACCCACTTTCTTGTCACCTTTTTCAGCTTCCAGACATCATGGATGATGTTCTGGCCCAAATTAAATGCCTTTTGTGTGTGCATGTGCACATGTGCGTATACAAACCAATGTGTGTGTGTGTGTGTTTGTATGTGTGTGTCTGGCTTGGTGGTTTGTTGCCAGAAACATGCTCAAAATGATGCAGTGCAGCTGTAGTGACTTCAGCCTCCTCCAGTAATTAGCCTCAATGGCAATGCAGCCCATCTGGAGGAGAAAGGATTTTTAACTGATCGTCCTCCATTGCCAGCACAGACACCAAATATTGAATAGAAAATCAGCTTAATCAGTTAATTAAAACCAAATATATGTATATTTCATCAGCATTTTGTTATAACCAATAATCTAAATATATATACTCATAAACAAAACAAAGGAAATTCCAGTATGTCACTTTAAACCTTATTTGGTCTATATAGTGCAATAAATAAATAAATAAATAAATAAATAAATAAATAAATAAATAAGAATTAATATCATTCTAAATATATTAATATAAAATTAGCTATGTGATTTAAAGATGTTTTCATCAGCTACAATTTATTGTGACAGGAGAAAAGTTTACTTTGAATTTATAATTTGCATTTTTATTTTTTATCTTAAGAACCAAAGGAGATCCCGGTAGGCTTGTTCTTTGTAGTTCATTTGAAGCAGCTTATGAAATCTAGCAATTATAACAGATATTTAAACAGACAGAGCAATCTGACAAATATGTCAGGAAATAATATTACAATGGAGACAAGTGAGATGCAACCATTCAAAATGTAATCACACCCCACTCCTAGTAATATTTTTTAGTTATTACTATTTTTAAATACACAATTAAAAGCTTTATTATTGTTATAATGAAGGGATGCTTGTGAAGCCTAAAACACTAAATATTTTATTGCTGCAAATTAGAGTTAATTTTTTTTGGAGAAAATAAGTACTCATTTAAATCAAATAAGCAGCGATTATAGATGGAGTGGTTTAGAGTACCTACACATCAACAATTGCTGTAAAGAAAGGAAAAAAGAAAAGCATGGAGCACACAAAGTAAAGTGTCTGATAAAGCCAAGTCTGAGTGGTTCCACACACTCTGCCAACCTCTGCTACCTGAGAGTCTCAGTTCTCAGTTCAGTGCCCAAACTGAGTCACACTGGCACTACATAATTTAGTCCATCTGCTATTACACAATTTTGCATCAAGTAAATGGTGTAACATGAGTAAATGTTATATTCATTCAAAATCTGATTAACGTAAGTGGGAAAAATAGTCTAATTGTTTATACTTGGAAAACATATGGCAACATATGGAATATATTATGCTTTCTCAGAGGGCATCTTTGACAGTCCTAGATGCTCATTTGCTTTATATGCTCCCAATACATCTGCTCCAATTCGTTAGGTGATCTTTCGGCTCTTCCTGAGATGGACCAGGTGTATTGACGCTTGAGATGTGTGCCACTGCTTTGAAAAGACTTCAATGACAAACCGGTACCTCAGAAGCCACTTGTATGTTCTATACAGTCCAAGCATAAATCAGTAAAACTGCTTAATAACACACCATGTATAAAGCTTTGCAAGAGACAGATGCACACACATACCAGCAGAAATAACACTTGCATTTAGGAGTAAGCAGGTTAAAATTTAAAATGTAATTTCAGTGTGGCTATCATTAAGCAAAACTGCTTTAAACATGGCCTTGTGACCTTGTGATGTCATATGATGCTTAATTGAGCAAGATGGCAAAACTCACTTTTTTAATAATAATAATAATAATAATAATAATAATAATAATAATAATAATAATAATAATAAAGGAACTCCCACATCAGCAACATAGTGAAATCTACGAATTAATTTCATGATTGTCCAGTGGTCATGATCATCAGCCCTGTGGCTCCACTGACCGTTACAAACCGATGTGCAAAATCTGTTCAAAGTTCTTTTTAATGTTAACAATATTCATTATTTAGTTGTTAGTTATAAGACACTATTAGCCAATGATATAAAGTTATTATATAAAGTTAACTAGCATTACCTATGATAAGATGTATTAGATGATATGTAGCTAGTAGTTTTTATACCAAACAAACATTGCTGAGGTGAGGGGATTTTTATTTAAAGAAGATTGCCAAATATTTCTGTGGATGTGGATTTATATTTTGCCCCACCCTAAACTGGTACCCCAATAAAGTTATTGGTTCTAACCTGGTTAACCTACCATTTAATTGCCTTCAGTGGAGAAATGGTTGGAACTTTAAAGCAAGACAAAAACAAACATTTCAAAAGAAGGACTGGTCGGAAGGATTGCTTACGTATAAATCACAACGAAAAGATGCTGTTTCTGAGATGTATAAACGTACAGTATTTCTGGATTTCTGTGACCAAACTACCTCCAAAACAAAGGCTGCTTGGGAGGGAGAACTGGGACTTCAGCTTGGGGACGGGTGATGTGATAGTGTTGTGAATGGCTTTGGTAAAGTCTCATGTGCTCGTCTCACACTTATCCAGTTTAAGGTGCATTTTTCTGAATATAGATTATCTCAAGTTTACCCAGATGTCGAGGAAAAATGTGACAGATGCTCTAACTCACAATTTCACCTGATTCACGTTTTTTTTTCTGTCCACGACTATACAGTATAATCATTGGTTGGGTTATTTCAGTACGATGTCCACTATTCTGGAAGTACATTTGCAACATTTCCCATTGATTAATATATTTGGACTTCCAGATAAAGCAGCTCAGTTAAACTCTATGCAAAAAAGTTATTAGCTTTACATTGTTTGCCAGACATCTCCTTCTTCTTCAGTGGAAGTCCTCTGTCCCACCATCTCACTCACAATGGCTAAAGGATACAGCGTTTTTTATATAGCTTGAGAAAATTAAATATACAATAAGAGGTAATACCTCCAGGTTTTTTTCCATAAATTGCAACCGTTTATTTCATATTTCATAGGCCTTCAGGTTTTGCCGGATAAGGTTTTCTTTTCTTTTGTAAATTAAAAATGACTTGTATTCAATAATTAAAAAGGGCCAGGACTCCGGGTGGGCGGTGGTTTTTTCCTTCTTTTTCTTTCCTTTCCATTATTGTTATTATTGTAATTTTATTGACTTTACTCCTTTTTTCACGTAAAACCAAAATGGGATTCTGTATTGTTATTTGACTTTGTTTGTTTGCAATAAAAAGACTTCGCAAAAAAAAAAAAAAAGGACTGGAGATACCAGTGTGGCATTTTGTCAATAAATTTAATACAAAACAATGTACAATGTTTCATGTCAAACAAATTCATGGAGAAAAATGGTCACAGATTCAGACTATTGATGCCTTTGTCTTGATATGGACAAGTGCCAAAAGTTAAACTCATAGTCATTCATCAGGACCAGCCAAGCAGTACCTACTTTGAGCAAAGCAGATGCTTTAAGAATGAGAACAGTACACTAGCTTCCACAGCTGATATAAGATCTAATATCATCAAGGCTTCCTGTACGACTCAAGGCTTTTATATTTAGGAAAGAAAACACTCCCGAAACATGCATGGCATCAGCTATCCAATCCTTCGACACATTCAAGGTCATGTGGTCCTGTTAATGTTGCATTCAAAACACGTGCACCAACATCCCTTATTTTACTCCATTTCAGTCACTGAATCGAGCTCAGACAGAAATTTCTGGCACTTTGCGATGAGTACATTAACTGCCTCACTGACCAATACATCAGGTGGTAAAATTCCAGTAGATTCTACTGAGACTGAAAGAGAGAGAAAAGAAGAACATTAGCCAGTGACATCATCCTGCTGGTGCAATCATACCCAATTGTGAGGAATTATATTGTACAAGCTTTTTTTTTTTTTTTAAATACTTACATAAGAAATGGTCTCGCACTCTTCCGAGTTTGACTAAACTCTTTAGGTCATCATGCCTAAGCACTTCTCTGCTGCACGTATCCAGGCGACTGTTGATCACCTTTGCCACTTTTTTCCCTTAAAAAGAATAAGAATACTCTTCTCTGAAAAATTATTTAGTGCTTTAATGAGGCTGTGAACAGACTGGAAGAGACAGAGAGAGACAGTGAGAGAGAGAGATAATCATACCATCAACATCCTCTAATTCAATAACTCCAGGTGAGAAGCAGCGCTTTAATCTCTCAGCTTTTTCTCCTTCAATGGTCTGCAGTAATGTGATCTCAGGAAGTAGCCTATAACTAGCGGTGGCCACTGGGGAAAACTTAGCATGGTCCTGACCTACACAACATAAAGAGAAGATGGATAAGAATTTACTTTACATGCAATTCAGACAGAACTCAAAATTATAAATGAACATTCAATTTGTTCAAACTGTTCTTCAGCACATATGTAGCATACATGTTATTAACACAATCATTTGGACAGGCTTCTAAGTACTGAGAAAACAAGCAAAGCCTTGCTACCTGGAACTTACCTTATTAAAGAAGTCTAAAAACAGATGACTTCTCAATAAAAATATAAAAGTGACATTCTTAAATTTCTTCAAGGGCTCCTAGATGGTATCTGTTGAAAATACTGGATAACTTAAACATAACCCTAAAAATCTCATTATAATCCAGGAGGGACTTTTTTCTCCTTAAAGCTGTGTTAAAGGGTAAAGGTAATTCCAGTTATTTAGCAGGTTTTCTTCATATGTTCATAAATGTAATATATTCTTATGAACTGTAAATAATGATTATCTTTTAGCAAATATGTTAGACACAAAAGCCAACTAGAGTTTATATTCTTCACCTATTCCTTTAACGCAGTGCATAACTATGTCCAGCTCTTGTCCTGGCCGAAGCTGTGCCAAGAGGATGTCTCCATGCACAGGACCAATGTCAGCATCAGCAAACACATCAGCCTGATTTCCAATAGGTACCCACTTCATGTCCCTTGAATACACTGAAAAATAAGACAATAAGGCCGACTCAATTTTTTTATTATTTTTTTTTGCTTCAAGTCCGACCGACTTGCCGGTTGTAAATTTTCATTAAGACAGACCATTTTTTTTACTCTTCAAACAACTAATACAAAAGCAATAAAATAATATTAACTATATTTTAGTAAGTATTGTAAATATAAAAATTCCCAGGCCTACATACAAACAAAGGCTACGTTCTTTCTTTTAAATGAAAACCCGTGATGTCATCTATGTTTACACTACTGGTTAACGGATGTCACACTATGGCCTGTGCGTTCACTTCGTCTCATAGTCTCATTCACTGTCAGAGTCAACGGTTTGCGCTTGGTAATGATGGCTATGGCTGCAGTGAACAAAATGTTTGCGGTCACCGTTCAAAGACATACGGGTTCGGGCACCATAATACATCTAAAAAATTCATTAAAACAGCTCGACACCGCTTTAACTTGGCACTACGTTCTGGAAAAACTGTGCCCAGCATCAAAATGAGGTTTGCAATGATGCGCCCGAAGGCACGGGTTGAAGACCCAGTCAGTGACGTTACAATATGCACGATATCCTAATTTGTTTAAAGTCATACCTACGTAATCACCATCACTTTTTTTTTTTTTTTTACATTGAAACTTGAAAAAAAAATATAGACCTACCCTTTTTTTTTTACTGTTAATGCAAACCAAAATATTTTTAAGGATGGCCTAATGAGAATTGTAGTTGCTTCATGAACTGAATAGCACTTGCAGGTGTCTTAAATAGCAGTAGATTAATCTTTTCCCTCTGTAATGAATCCTTGGTGAGAACAACCTCAGAATTAGGAGTCAAGTGTTTCCGTTAATTAAACAGGAAACACAATTATATATGAAGTATAATGTAAAATAATGATTACCGTCACATTTTCAAAAAAAAAAAAAAAAGTGTTTCCCATATATACAGATAAGACATGCAGAAATGCTCCAGATATCTGTAAATCATACGAGTTTAACACTTTGATCTACTTACCCATGTGATTAAGGTATAATTCTTTGGGATCTGAGGCATCTTTAGATGCCCTAGGATTCCTTGTGCATTTGATCTTCAACTGAAGCTGAATTGTGTCGATTTCTGTGCCTTCCTCATCGCCTAACAGAAAAGAAAAAGACAACCATATTAAACAGTGTGGCTGAAATATCTATCTTGTGTTTAAACAGGATATTATAAAAATAAAGCTCAAGAACAACGCATTTAATGGTTAAAGGTACTCAAACTGACAAGCTTATTGACTGTTCCAACAGGACCATTAGTCTGACTGTAAAATTAAGAAGTGCTTAGAAGGGAAACGGCAAATGAGAGGGAACGTGGCATTTTACCAGTATTCCGGTACTCAAAAAGACGAGGATCAGCTTTGATGGGTACCAGGCCAAGCCTATGTGCTAGGATCTCATCTTGAATTATAGATGTATTGTTGTAAATGAAAACTTTTTCAACTGCCATGGTTGGGACCTAAATAAAGAAAAGATTATAAAATCAATATCTCTTTGCCAAATGTACATGACTTAACAAATCAGCACATAAACATGCATCATACTTAGAACACATCAACTCAATACACTGTATACACGATGTGGCCAACAGTTTGTGAACACGTGATGAATCACTCCAATATATTCTTCGTGAGCATCTCAATCAATATGTATTCCCCCTTTGCTGTCTTCTGGGGGAGGGATTTTGGAGCATGGCTGTAATGATTTGTTATAATGTATAATAATTTTTCATTTAGTGATAAGAGCATTAGCAAGGTCAGACACTAATGTTGGGTGAAGAGGGCTGACACGCAGTCTGCATCCCATAGGTGTTTAATGAGGTTGATGTTAGGGCTCCATGCAGAACACGCAAGTTCTTTCAGCCCAACCTTGTCAATCCATCTTCATGGAACTTCCCTTGTACCCAGACGCATTGACATGCTGACACATGTTTGGGCCTCTTAGTTCCATGGAAATAGTAAAAACTATAGTTTTTTGTCCTTCCAACTTTATGGCAACAATTTGGGGAAGCCACACACGAGTGTTTTGACCCGGTGCCCATAAACGCTTAGCCATACAGTGTATAAACAATCTATATTGTAACACAGTTTAGCAAAAATATTAGCAGCATAGAGCAAAAGGATGAATGCAACATGCCAAATAAGAAATTAAATAAAACATAAGCATATTATGTTTAGCATAATTAGGACTTAAGATACTGTTTACAAAACTGCAGCTTCAAGTCACTTTGCACAAGTATTTACATTGTCCACACAGTCTTTTCGATTCTAAGGTTAAGTATATTCTTATGAATACCAGAGATAATAAGAATAAATAATATCATACCTCAGCTAGTAATATCCGCCTGAAAGCGTTAGCAATGGCAGCATCTATTCCCACCATATCAAACTCCAACGTGCTCTCATCCACATGAACAACATCCAGCCTGAAATTCTATTATAGCACAGTTATGAAAAAGCATTTGCAAAAAGATCAGCCATATATGACAAAAGTAACAAGAGCTAAACGTTTATGGTACCGTTTTGAACTTCTTGAGGTCCCATGTGTCATCATAACCAGGATAATTACCAGGAAAATTTGTAGAATGAACCTTTATATAAAAAAAGAAAAGAAAAAAAGACATTAAAAACTCATCCATTCACGTGCACATAAAACACCTTGTCTTATCTAATAATACATACAATGCAGCTACTGTCAGTGTCAATGTAAACAGTTATCAGTAGGCAGTCACAAAGGAAACAGTGTCTTTAATAATTCACTTTATTCTTAATCTGATAACGAACAAAGTATATGTGTAAGTCAGAGATATAATACATACATTTTTTACGCCAAATTCGCCCAAAATCACTCTGTCACGGATCTCATCCACGTTGCTCATAGGCACCGCCATTTTGCCCACTTTCTACCTGCACCACCTTCGCCAGACTTCCGCTCAAAACTGTGTTTACATTTCAAAGTAAAACGAACGTAAATATTTCCAGCGCTTTATTCGCTGAAACAAAATTTATTACCAAAAATATGGCACTGTATGACTGTTTTTTATTAACGTGTGGTATTATGTGTGGTATTTAAAAGCTGTTGTGGTTTGGTTTTAAAGTTAAAACTATTTTTCTGCAGACTTTTATTATGTATAAATCCGCACGCGGCGGCTCGGTGTTGTTATTGTCGCGCGCAAAGCTGAATAACTAACCGGATTTAATGTTGTAGCAACCGGGTGTGAGGAACCGCAGACAAAGTTTATTTATCACCTGTAACACTTTTTAAACGTCTCGGTCTCGTTGGAAAACGAACCCCAAAGCAGAAGATGATTATCTTCATTTGAGAAACAGAATAGTTAAGAAGAAAAATATATTGATAATAACGACTGAGATGGACGACATCCGTGAGGGAAACGAAAGTTTGTGCGCTGACGACCGAGAAAGTGTCCCAGGGACCAACGTCACCTGTGCAGAGGTATATCTTTAACATTTACTTATCAATAACTTAGTAAAGTTTTTTTTTAATTAAAACTATATAATTTGTATCCCACTATCTGGTTAGTGTCGGTTTGTTAGGTGTTCAGACACCTGTCAATAGCTCTGCAGCTTAATTCTGCTATTTTAACAGTAGTCCGGCTGCAGATATAAACAAATCACATGTTTATTATAACTTTTATCCAGAGCGACTTACATTATCTTATATATACAACTGAGCAATTGAGGGTTAAAGGCGTTGCTCAGGGGCCCAACGGTAACAGATTGGTGGACGTAGGATTCGAACGCACAACCTTCTGTTTGGTAGCCCAACACCTTAATCACCAGGCCCACATGCTCCAACACTCTATTGTTTGTATAGTAACATAGTTATGTACATAACATAGCCTATTGGTTAAGGTGTTGGTCTACCAAGGTAGGAAGGGTGTGGCTGCCACTGTTGGGCCCTGTTGTTATGTATGTATGTATGTATGTATGTATGTATGTATGTATGTATGTATGAATGTATTAATTTATTAATTTATTAATAAATAAATAAATAAATAAATATTTACGTGGCTTGGAAGAGTCTTCTGGATATAGGACTTTCTGGTTTCTCTGTACCATGACACAAAGCATAATTTTTAAACAAAAGAGATGCCAGTCAGGGAATGATTATGTAAAGCTTCTGCTAAAATGTTAGTAATAACTGGAACTTTTCTGAAGATGTGCCAGAGAGCTGTGTCTTCTTTGGGGACTATTTTTATTGATGCAGCAAACTATTTGGCCATACTGTGTTTGACATGTCAGTTACACAGTACTAATTTCTAAATAGATTTTTTTTTGTTTATTGAGCTGTTAAATAAAATGATTATCAGAATCATGCTGTACTGAATATCAACACATTCATAGTGACATTCAGTACAACAGCCCTCTTCTTTGTATGCTATTGATTAAATAACACCCAATACTTATTGTTTATGTTTTGCCCCTGCTCTGAAGCGTTCACTACCACTGAGGGAGCTGTATCCTTATATTCGTTGTGCACTCTGCAATGGCTTCTTTATTGATGCCACCACCATCACTGAATGCCTTCATACATGTAAGTGTGAAAAACTGCATAGACCATTTTTTATGAAGTTTAGAGCCCTCACAAATCTTATGAGCTCAGTAGGTGTGATAAAGGAGGGTCATCACAAAACAGGACTTCCTTGACATAGAGAATGTTGCTATTTGTTTTCTTTGTGGCTAGAGGTTTACTTCTATCAACACATCACTGTCTTCTTTCTTTATTCACAGTCTGTAAAAGTTGCATCGTCAAGCACTTCTTCTGCAGCAACAGGTGTCCCAACTGTAGCATCATTGTTCATCAAACACAACCACTATACAATATAAGGTATTACTATCTTGTATTAGACTGTTTGTCCCTTAAGTTGATGTGTGGGGTTTAAAGTTACTTGACTTTATTGGGAACACCGATATACCTTCACAAAATTGCAGATCATCAAATTCTTAGACCAGCACGTCTGCTATAATCGTCACACAAATCACATTTCTTCTTTATTCTGATATTTGAGTATTTGAACATTTATCTGAATCTCTTGATTTTTATCTGTGCGATTTTATGCATTATGATGCTGCCACGCGATTGACTGTTTAGATAACCAGGTATTCCTAATAAGGTGAACAGTGAGTAAAGTAAACCTTAAAAAAAAGCAACAAGGAATAAAGTAATTGCAGGAAGATTTGCTGGAAGCAAGCAGGATATCATGTGATCAAAATATATTCTTCACTGTTCTCTGGAGAAATGGAAACCCTTGAGAGTTTGTTGTCACAGTCACAATAATCCCTTAGGTGCAAATTATGCTCCTTTCTTGGAACAATATTGGAATCGCCCAAGTTATGTCACGTGGCTGATTTTCCAGTATGTTCATGTAGCCGTTGTTGATCCACATTTATTGTATAATCTGCCTGTTTATTTTTACAGACCTGACAGGCAGTTACAAGATATTGTTTATAAGACTGTTCCATATTTGGAGGAAGGTGAGGTGTTAGTTTACTTTACATGTCTAGCAACCTATTTATATGACAATAAAAGCTTCCTGACTTGACTTGATATGTATTAAAATTATTCATGTCTCATTGTTCTTCGTTCCTGGTCCCCATTCAAGTGGAGAGAGCACACATGTGTGCATTTTACAAAGAGAGAGGACTGCCAATCCCAAAATCAGGTGTGCTAACTTTAATGCAGCTGTGTAGTTTTAAGTCACACCATGCACATATATGATTTGAATGTTTATATTGGAAATGGTGGTCTCTACTGTATTCTGAACTAATACCTTTAAATACCCTTATGCCCCTGTTTCCACTTTAATAGCAGCCCCAAGTATGCTTCCAATAAAATTTCTGAAACAGAAACCGAGAGACCACATGCCACAGTCTGTTTTTACCATTCCACCAGAGCTTGATGTGTCGCTAATGTTGGATTTTGTTGGGTGAGTATTTTTTGATTTGTATGTTTGAGCCATGATGCATGCAACTTTTAGTGTGCTTTATTATAAGGTTTGCGAATAGGGATGTCACCACTAGATGGAGTTAACTTCAGAAACAGCTTCAGAAATAGCTTGTTAAGTAAGCGTAAAGTGTAATCCAAATATATTCTCTCTTCTAAATTTTCATGTTTCATAACATCTTTGATACATAGAGCTGAGGAGGGCATTGAGAATTATAAGGTATGTATTTATATCGTTATGTATGAGACATTGTTCAGCTGGGTTATATTGATCTCATGAGGTTTTATACGTGCAGCCATTGGAGAGAAAGTATATCCGTGTCTCAAGTGAAGCCACTATCCGTCACGTGGAGCTCTTTATCAGACGGAAGATGGAATTGAGTCCGAATTTAAAGGTACAAAAAAATGTGCCATTTATGTCATAAATAACCCCGTTTTGCATGATCAAGTGTAGTTGCTTACAGTTTTTGTATTGTGGGTGTGTGTGATGTGACCTTTGCCATTGTTAATAGTGAGAATGCACTGTATTGGTTTGAAATGGAACAAAACACATGACACTGCATTTTAAAATACAAAATAAAACTTGTCATTTTGAATATCACGGTATATAGAGCTGTATAATGATTTACTTTCTATCCCAATGTTGTAATCCATCACAGAAATAATTTAATTATGGTTTTCTTATCCAAGCTCCTGATTGGATATTGATCGCTTGAATAGGTGAACCAGGCTCAGTAAGCACAGTCAGTAATTATAATTAATGCAGCTTTTTTTAACGGTGAAGTAAATTACGCTATTCACTGTTCATATTCTTCTTTAATGGTATGCATCAGACCATAATGACTGAAGACTAAGAGTTCATGGTATTAAAAGAATAAGTATACATTAAACAGCATGTAAAAAATGTGCAGCTGGAACTCAGGCCAACAGACTAGACTTCAGACTTTTCCTTCATTAGCATTTCAAACACGCATTCAAGTATAGTGTTGTAGCTTCTTATTGAGCCATTTTCTAATATTCAGGTTTTGAATTGGTAATAGAAAAAAGTATTTATTACTAGAGACAGCCAGAGAGTCTGCAGTCTCTTAGGAGATAAGGTCAAAACCAAAAAAAAGGCAAATTACATGACTGAAATCCAATGTGATATTATATATAGGATAATCTGGTGTTTCAATTTAAACTAATCCCTTGAGAGTAATAACACATATATATTTATATATCTCACTGGGATTTGACCCCATTTTGCCTGCTTTGAACTGACAGATTTTCTTTCTGGAGCAGGTGGATGTTGTTTGTGGAGAGCATATCTTGGAGCAGTGTCAGTCTTTAAGAGATGTACAAAGCTCAGTGGGAGAAAATGCCCTACAGGTGAGTATCAGTTAAATCTGGCCATGTTGGTTAATTAGCCTGTAACTGTTTGTATTTGAGTATAGAGACTTGATCTTTACAGTCAAATAACTGCTTTCTTTTTTCTCCCCACAATCTAAGGATGGAATGCTGGTTTTACAGTTTGGTCTTGTGCTGCCTACTCAGTGAATAGAAGACTGTGATTTATCTTAATGCCATGTTACAGGGAACAAGTTAAGGGCTATCCTGTACTTTGTGCAAAGCACACTGCTTACTCCTGCCTTCTGTTAAAATGTTCTTAAATGTGACTCAGTTCTCTTCTGTTATCAATTTTTATGGATTCTTTAGTTCTGTTTTGTAATTTATAGAAACACTAAACTTGACTGGAAAAACCTATGTGGTCTACAGCATAAGAAATACTGTGAAGACAAAAATTAACTTTTGCAAAAAGTGATGTACTTTTGTAATGATGCACATAAAATGCATCTGTTTTCCACCCATTAAATATATATTTGATTATATGTGTTAAAGTTTATTTTTTTAACCCCCAGCCTCTCTGACTTCTATGCTTAAAAAGCATGAGCATTATATTGAATGTGACAGTTTTTTTGTTCTTTTCTCTACCTCTTTTAAAATACACTACTATAATGTTGCAAAACTTTGTGCTTTGAAAGCAGTGTTTGCCAAGATAAATAATTGTCTCTCACAGTCATTAGGTTGCTGCTAACCTCATTCTTTGAAAAAGTGAATAGGAGGAGAAGCAAACAGAATCTGGGATAGACAAATTAAATTCCCTTGGACATCTTCGCAGCACTCACCACACTGTGATCACATGGAGCTGTAAAATAAATCATCATTTCAGATTTTTGGTATAGCAAGGATCATAAACTTTTTCAAGGTCACTAATTACTTATCATGTGATTTAAAGGATCTATCTGGTTACCAAGCCATATATAAAAAATGTAGCCAAATGTAAATATGATGTAGTGCGCAGTTTGACCTGGAATATCTGGAATTAGTCTCACCAATCTCATCTGAGCCAAGTTCAGGACCATGGACAGAGCATGCATTCAAAATTTACCATTTTTAAACTAATACAAAGCCAGGATTCCAGGAAATGCTAAATTATTTTGCAGTTACATTAACATATTATTAAATGAATGCTAATTGTGACATTTATTGGATCAGAGGTAATCATTAATAAAAACCATGCAAATGATCATGCATGTCAACCATTATATGCAAGTTAGTACGTAATTTCATCTTAATGTCACTTTTCACTGCAATTTCTAAAAAAAAAAAAGGCAGATTTTATATAACAAACATAGGTTATAAATTTTTGGTTTAAACTTGCTGTTTGATGCTGATCAGTGATCACATTCCCATATGATGTCAGCTCAATTAAATCACATGACTTCAAACCTTACAGTAACAGAGGGTTAGATTATATGTATTTTGTGTAATGTCTTGTATTTTTTGTTTGCACTGTCTTTTGTCCTGCCCTGTCTTAGAAGGTAGAAAATAACTGCTGTTATTGCTAAGAAAGAATATCTTGATTTACCTAATTTCCCAATATACCTGAAGTCATCATTTTTTGATGCTCCTGGACTTGGTGCAGTACATATGCCAGCCCAGTGGAACTGTGGAACTTATTTTTGCTGTAAAATATTGCTGCTATACAACACAATAGTTTACAATTTACAGCCAATGTCCAGTGAATTTATTGTTCTGTCCATTGATCTGCTCTGTTGAAATTTGATGTGTCAATGATCTTGAATAAATTAATATGCTTATGCAGAGCAGTGCATAAAATCATGTAGCTACAGGCCAGCAGCTTTACGTGATGTTCACATCGAAAAACAACATAAAAAACAACAACAAAGTAACTGACACTTCTATTACTGGAAACATATTGTTGATGAGGGAGATTAGAGGAAAATCCCCAGAATGGTTCAAGCTAACAAGTAGGATATTGCATTTCATATAATCACACTTAAAAAGCTCTAATCACTCCTCGCACTGCATCATGCTCTGTAAGATCTACTAGCACTGCTCGACTGGTTCCACCATCTCAGGGTGCAAGATAAGTATACATCAAGCCTCTTTTCTGTTTTGGCACAGAGGTGGTGGAATGAACTTCCCCTAGATATCTAAAACGCTAAGTCACTGGGTGTCTTTAAATGAGTGAAGACCTACATCTTCAACCAGCCTTAAACTAGCCCTTATTTTTTCCTTGTTGGTTTTATGTATTAAAAAAGTATTATAATTTCTCCCACCAGCGTTTTAGGCTGATGGTATCGTATCCTAAGTCTGTGACCAAGTGAACCAGTGTTGATGTATTTATTGACATAAAAGATTTATCTTTTGTACTGGGCTCTGGATAAGACCATCTACCAAATGCCATAAATGTAAATGCAAAAATCTTGGAAGCAAATAAAGGATCTCAGAATACACAAAACATCAAATTTATGTCTATGGGGCTCCAGGAGCAGAGGACGACATAGGATTCCACTCCTGACAACCAAGTACTGTACAGGAGACTACACTGGGCACATAAAAACAGGGCAGATTAAGAAAAAAATCGCAGCCATAAATGAATGAATGAATGAATGAATGAATGAACAAACAAACAAACAAATAAATAAAATAATTGAAATTGTTTCAGTTCATCAGGTCGAACGATAATGAACGAACAAACAATCGAATAAATAAATACATAAATACATAAATACATAAATAGATAGATAGATAGATAGATAGATAGATAGATAGATAGATAGATAGATAGATAGATAAATAAATAAATAAAACAAAACGATAGAATAAAATAAAAATAAAAAAATTATTTTTTAAGTTCATCAGGTCGTATAGTAAAACCTGTCCGTGTTCATTTGTCTCGCCTCTGATTGGTTTTCTGTACGAAATGGGTACACATCTTTTACCCTTTTTAACTTTTTATACCTGACAAATGACAAAAAGATGCCTTTTGAACAAACTCTCCCGATGAGAATACATACATGTGTGTTGCTGGCGCTTGAATGCGTGTTTTATGCGTGCTGAATGCGTGCCTGCAGCCTGTGTGCAGAAATAGCGCTCACAGTCAGATACTTTAAAAAGGCCGTAGACTGCGTGTGCAGATGCGACAAATACTACTGCGGAGGCGTGAGTTTCCTTTGCGCATGCGCACTATGCAGATTTTTGCAGCTTAGCAAACACAGGAACAGTGAGGTGAGTGTTGGGGGGAACAAATGTAAATAAACTCCGACGTTCAACACAGACTTTTTGTTAAGGGGTTAGATCATGTTTGTTTAACGGTAAGTAAAATATTCATTAGACATTTAGCTGGTTTAGAAGGTGTTAGCTGGTTTAGAAGGTGTTAGCTGGTGTTAGCTGGTTTAGAAGGTGTTAGCTGGTTGGCTATATCTCACCATAAAGACCGGAAGAAGTAACGTTAAGTAACATTAATGCTAACCATCTATCTACAGCTTGTTAACCAGTTCACACACTTCTCTGTAAACACTTAGCCATTAGTATCACAAAGAACTATTTAGAAGTAATTAAAAGGTTAAAAGATTTTCAGCGATGTTAAGCTGAAAATTATTTAATCATCTCATAGACAGTCAGTAATTTTCAGCAGAAACCAGAAGGATTTCTGAACAAAACATTTACGTTGACCAAATTGCACATAGGTTTCTGATTATTTATTTATTTTATTTTTTTAGTTTATTTATTACATTTTTAATTGTATTTCTTTTATGCTAATTATTTTATTTTTATTTATTTCTTTTGTAATTATATTTATTTATTTATTACATTTTCTCCTAAAGGAGTTTATAAAAATGGATGATACAGCGACAATAGTTTAAATGTGTTAACACAACAGTCGATAACATTAGAAGTAATTGATTGTCAAGAAGCTTTTGTCATTTCAACCATATATAGCTGTTGCAGTACACATAAGACCACGTTTCTCCAGGATCATGGTGCTACATAGAACATAGACAGAGCTATAAGGACTTAATAAGTTAGTCCTAGATACATAAAGTGCATCTGTGCGAACAGTGCGGGACAAGACAGGAAGACAGTGCGGGACAAGACAGGAAGACAGTGCGGGACAAGACAGGAAGACAGTGCGGGACAAGACAGGAAGACAGTGCGGGACAAGACAGGAAGACAGTGCAGGACAAGACAGGAAGACAGTGCAGGACAAGACAGAAAGACAGTGCAGGACAAGACAGAAAGACAGTGCAGGACAAAACAGAAAGACAGTGCAGGACAAGACAGTGCAGGACAAAAGACATTAAACAAAAGACAATACACAAAACCAGCACTGACCAGTGTAAATACTGTATGTTTAATCAGTATTATGTGTGCAGAAATACTGGAATAAACACAGTATTATAGCAGCAGTTACATGAGATATTGTAAAGTATTGTGCAAAACAGCAATTGACTAAAATGTAAAACCACAGTTGGAGATCCTAGGATTTTCAGTCTGCCTGCATTTCAGTTAACATAACGATTTTCTTCCAATAATATTTATTAAGAAGTCTGTCTATTAACTTTATTTTTTCTTCAGATCACAAAAACGGTTAAAGATGACATCTTGGAGTGATCGCCTTCAGAACTACTCAGAACTTCCTGCCAACATGGACGGCATGTCTATGAAGAAGTACAGACGAGAGGCTTATCACAGGTAATCCATAGTTTATTGACAGCTGTGAATAACTTAAATTACTGGTTTTATATGCACATCATCTTTAGTAGTTGACCTAGTAGTTTAGTATTTCAGATGCCATACAGTTTTTATTTCTTTTAATGCCAGATTATAATTTCTGGCGTAGTGTGCAGTACACTCTCATCTACTTTCATAGGGTTCCCTGAAAGATCTATTTTCCGGACTATAAACCGCAACTTTGAACCTTGCGGCTTAAACAATAACGCGGCTAATATATGGACTTTTAAATTTTTATTTCTCTCAAAAAAAACCCACATTCTGTGACGTGCTCAGTTTTTTGGCGGTATGAAGCTTTCATTACACCAATGAAATTGCCGAACGGGTTAAAGGTAGGGTCTCCGATGTTTGTGAAATGCTTCAGAAAAGTGAGTCGTTTCCACAAACTACAAATCAAAACAAAAATCAAACTCGAATTTGTGAATATGTGGCAACTTCTCGCTCTTTCAGTTCTCTCCAGCGCTGGAAAGCCGATCCTATGTTAACACGGGTCCTACTTCTTGCCTTATAGGAGGAAGATAGTGACCAATGACTTTCTTGGTAGGCTACTGTTGCTGCTAATTTTTTATTTTTTGGTACAAGCCATGTTTCGTTAAAGCCTGTGTAAAGTTAATTTGTTTCAATGTACCTGTAGGCACCTGTGACTTATAGACACGTGCGGCTTATTTATGTTCAAAATAATATATATATTTTTTTTAATTCAGTGGGTGAGGCTTAGAGTTAGGTGCGAAAATTACGGTAAATGAAATTAACTCAAAATGTTTGTTGTAAATGTTGCTCTGCCATGATCGTTAGAAAGGTGGCTGCATTTTTTAATCACAGCCAGACTTTAGTGGGAAACATGGGACTGTTTTACAGAAATCCACGTTCTGTACTGCTAATCAGATCATTAATATTCATCTTTAAACCCTGTTCTTGACTGTATGTCTTTATGCCATTAGCTGTAGTTTATATTACCACATACAGTTTGTTGTTTTAGCTAATTACTGGGGTTTTCTGTGTGCAATTCATTCCACAATTATAATTTTCTTAAATGTACCATAGCTTAATTTATTCAGAACAAAGTAAGATACATAAGGAATGATGCTGTTATAGGAAATAATCCTAGCTGTTAAAGTGGATTACTTTTCTGTAATAACAAAGTCTGATGTATATTACTCCTCTTATACTACAGCAATTTATCATCTATTACAATCATTAATTTATTAACATTCAAGACTAATATATATATATATATATATATATATATATATATATATATATATATATATATATATATATATATATATATATATATAATTAGTTCCTGTTGTCACTCACAACAAGCTGTACAAGTTTGAGTTGTTCCCTCACCAGCCTATTTCTTCTTCTCCTTTTGTCTTCAAGATAATAAGAATTACACAAAGCTTGACACTTTACAGGGAAAATGGAAAGGACCATGGTCTTTTCTGTAATGGGAAACTTGCGTGTGCTTACAAATATTCAAAAATGTAGCCTTGCTGTAGTATAATGAAAAATGATACAAGCTTGTGTATCTCTCAATACTCATAATGACAAGAGGTTGCCATGAGATTTGTTCCTTATACATGACATTTTTTTTAATAAAAATTTGCGGTCTCAATGAAAATATGCAGATTACTTGATTTGCCTGAATGTATGAAATAAATAAGCATGACCTTTTGTTGTTTGTATTGTGTCATCTGTTTTTGTTGTGTATGTATGTATTTATTTATTTATTTATTTATTTATTTATTTATTTATTTATTGATTGATTGATTGATTGATAATTGACATCACGTTGACAAGTGAATTACTGATAAATTATTAAGTGCTTCACGGTTTGCAGTGTCCTGGCAGTTTTCTCAGATTTTTAGCAGAATATAATAGAAACCCTTTACTGTCGTTATACAATATGACATGGTTCTGTCGGATGGAAAAACATTTACAGTACCCTCTTAATATTCAAAGATAAAGTGCAAATGGCAGTTAATTGAGCAAATGGCAGGTAAATTAGCTCAGTCACTGTTTCAGTTTGTGTTTAGTGATCAACACTTCAACACTGTTATTACTATGCAGTGGTAATTAGCCAATGTACATACTGTAGTAATGTATAGTACATTTATTCCTTTATTACAAAGCTTACCACGGGAACTGGCCCAATGTCATCCTGCTATGAGGTATGCGAAAGTTTTGTCATTGACCTGAAGTATTGACTTTGTATGTAATTTGTAAAAAATATCCACCAAAATCATCACCTTTTTCTGAACAGACTTCATCTTTACTTACCCGGTTCTGTGGTGTGGCCTCCCTTAGGTGCCCGTAAGATGACCACTTTTTGGTCTTATTGGAAATTCATGTGTGAGACCTTTCCTCCATTTTCTCATTTTCACATTTAATATATCATGTCAAAGGTTAGAACTTTGGCATTTCACTGTCACCTTTGCAGAAAGGTAATTAACACCACAGTGGACATTGACATACCGGAGTCCTGTTTTTATATTCGTCATTCTTATACTTTTTTTTGTTACTCTTAAACTATTCTTAATAAACATGATTATGGATGGATAAGCTTCATACAGTGACCATTATATAATGATGTATGTTTTTGTACACAGTATGTACTGGAACTAGCTTGAAAAGGAGATGGTTTAGTCAGGTTAGCCCCAAGGTTGTAGGGAATTTGCTGTAATGTCTTTAAATTTTGGATTTTTAAAAATGTCATTTCACTTCATTCACCAGATGAGTTCTTAAAGTTCATACAAGTTTTTTCTTGTGTAACTTAATATTGGTACAGTTATTTATAGCCTACAATGAAGGCCAATTGATGATAAATTACAATACGTGTGTGTCTAAAAATCTTCTAATGCAAATAATATTTACTGTGTTTGAGCCTAAATTTGATGACAGCTATACATATTTTATAACTAATGTTCTTTCCACAGTTATTTCTTCACCCAAAAATTCTGACCTACTACATATTATTTATTATTTGTATTTATATGTGTGTTAAAGGCACCACAAAGGGAAGAAGGTAAAACCTGTTTGCCCCAGGGCTACCGAAATAGTAGCTGCCCTGCTTTGCATCGTGTGAACTATCTGTGATTATTCTTTTCGTTTACAGAGTTTTTGTCAACAGAAGTTTGGCAATGGAGAAGATTAAATGCTTTGGCTTTGATATGGATTACACTCTAGCAGGCAAGTACTCTTCCTTTTTTTTTGCAGTTTTTTCAGCCATATGTTTAGTTTATATAAGACTGAGCTCTGCCATGTTCACGCTTGCAGTGCATTTTAGTCAATACTCTGTATATTGTCGCTGTTGGGCGGAAACCTCGTATGTCCAAATTTTGTCAATTTCATATTTTTTCACATATCGATGCTATTGGTCAATCCTCACGTGGGTCTGTTATTTTTACAAGTTATTAACCAATCTAAAGTCTTGTAAATAGCTTGAGCGCAAATCTCTTAACTCCATTGGACACTTCAACTGTCCACCTCTTCTTCACTCTGCGGGAGAGCTTCGCGGCATATTCTCGAGATTGAGTCGCAACGATTCAACACGTCTTCTGAGGTAAATGTCTTCAAAACACTGGGCTCAACGAAAAAAATCTTGACCCCCCGCTAGTTCTGGTGCTCGTCTGAGGACAGGAATTTAGCGGAAGACAATCCACTGCAACGCAGACTAAACCCTGTGCATTGCAGATAAGATACAGCGTTTTTTTTTTTATTTCCTGAAAAAAAATGGTTTAGGAGATACGAGGATTCCGCCCGACAGCGACAATATACAATGTTATTTAGCTCTTCTAACATGGTTCACTGTGGAAGCCATGCTTCTAATGGCTGTGCTGTACAGTACAACATAATAAAATGAATGTAAATATGTTTGAGAGTACGTTTTGCCCACCAGTTGGGCTGGTTCAGTTCTTGCATGCATTCAGTTCTTGTGTGCAAAGTTTGCATGTTCTGACTGTGCTACAGGGTTTCTTCTGGGTTTTCCAGTTTTGTAACCCAGTTCAAAGACATACGGCTGATTCTGCCTTTCTCAGTTGTCCGTATTGTGTGAATGGGTGTGACC
The DNA here is from genome assembly GCF_022655615.1 of Tachysurus fulvidraco. NCBI lineage: Eukaryota > Metazoa > Chordata > Actinopteri > Siluriformes > Bagridae > Tachysurus > Tachysurus fulvidraco. The sequence continues at coordinate 16,688,532 of NC_062521.1, forward strand.
GTGAGTGTGCCCTGTGATGGGTCGTCATTCTGTCCAGGTTGTCCTCCACCTTGTGTCTAGAGTACACTGGGATAGACTCCAGGCTCCTCATGACCCTGCAAAGGAAAAGTGTTTAGGGCGTTTTAGAGAAAAAGTTTGTGTTTTGAGAATATTTGACAAGCTATAATCTATTTTTATAATCTATTCAACATTGTACTTTCCCATTACACTGCCTACTCGGCCCAGAGAGCCTTGGTGTGCAAGTGTTGTAACTATCAGATAACAACTTGTTTTGCAAAGATGCACACACATTCCGAAGTGAAGAGCAAGTTGTTAAAAGCAGCCTGCTGTGAAATGGAAACTGATAGTCTCTGAAATGTACATGGATGCATTACACATAAGGGTACAGGAACAGACATTGATATCGGTCCTGTCGCAATCTTTCTTGTTTTGGAGCTTATTGGAAATGTTTTATTCACTGCTGTAAGTCATAGCACTAAAATGTAAACAGCAGAGCAAATATCACAGTCCATCTGCTGGTCTCTTCTGATTTTTTTTTTGTTCTCCACACCATGACTGTTCACTTAGTTGTTACAAAGGCCAGCTTGTACTGTATACTTCTAAACATATCCTTTACACTATATTCATAGTGTACAAGTCTCCAGAGTATGAATCCCTTGGATTTGACCTGACAGTGGAGAGGTTGGTTTCCATTGGTTATCCACAAGAACTTCTCAATTTTGTCTATGACCCGACCTTCCCAACCAGGTAAACTACAAACCTGTTGGTATAATTAATGTTTTGTAGCATGTCTATGTTAAAAAAAAAATATATAAAAAAAAAAAATATATATATATATATAATGTATACGTGTGTGTTTTCTAAAAGAGTATTGTGCTACTGTCATATAGATGTCTTTGGAAATGCTGTTGCTGCAAATATCTATCTAATCTATATTTAATTTTTTACAGAGGCCTGGTATTTGATACATTATATGGTAATCTGTTGAAAGTAGATACCTATGGCAACATTTTGGTATGTGCCCATGGGTTTAACTTCATGCGGTGAGTAACCATGAAATAAAGAAGCCTTGCATGCCTATATTTGCTGATATTTTCTCGGGGAGCACTGAGCTATACTGAAAGCAATTATATTTGTTGTTACAATTTGCATAAATGATTTTGGCAAATTTTCTGAAATAGCTTTTTCTGATATTGATAGTAAGCTATTATGAAGAAGAGTTCCATTTTGAATATATTTCTGCACTTAAGTAACCATTGCGCCAATGGCGACATCATTCTTCAGTTGTGTACAACAGAAAACAGAAGTTAGTGGAAAATACTGTTTGAATTTTGCACAGAAACAATCTACTGTGTTGAATGTGGATGTGCATCATGCTGTTTTGTTCTACTTTGAATGGCCCGTTGAGTGGAATGTTTTTCTCACCGTTTTTCTGCTTATATTGGCTTGTGAATGTTTGTGTGTGGTGTTTGAATGATTCATCAGTAATCAGCTAATTTTGGTTATTTTTCTCTGAATATATTTGGATGTTGGGCATTTGATGCATGCCTAATAATGCTGTTTTTGTCTCACATAGGCCAGAGATTAGGGAATTATATCCAAATAAGTTCATCCAGCGTGGTGATACAGAGCGATTCTACATCCTTAATACGCTGTTTAACCTCCCTGGTAAGGCATTCCTACTAGCTCTTAGCACTAGGAGAAATATCATAGGTTGCTATTATAATTTGATTCTTTTACACCAATGTCGACGGCCTTTGTTGTTCACTCGGTCTGTTTTTATTTAATCCAGAGACCTACCTTTTTGCCTGCTTGGTTGATTTCTTCACCAGCTGCCCCAGATATACTAGGTTTGTTTATCAGTGAAGAGTTTTGTCTGATCTAGCTTTCTGCATAATTAAATTCCCACTTCTTTGTAGCATAACTTTTCTCTGTAGATGGGGTGTCTGTAGGTGTAATTTAGGGTTGGAGCTAAATTCTATAGGTATTCAGTGGAAACACTCTTGGGATAATTATTTATTTACAGGCTGCCATATTTCTTTGTGCTAATGAAAATCTCTTTATCCTGTTCCTCAAAGCTGTGAGACTGGTTTTAAGGATGGCGATCTCTTCATGTCCTTCAAGAGTATGTTCCAAGATGTGCGAGATGCAGTTGACTGGGTTCATTTCAAGGCAAGAATCTTTGAATCTCCAACAGAGCCATTTTCATCATTCCACATATACCTACTGAAAAAGCTGACAAGTGTGTTGCATTTGGCTACTTTCATAGGGTTCCCTGAAAGAGAAGACTGTTGAAAACTTTGAGAAATATGTGGTGAAAGATGTGAGTAAATACAAATTGCATTTTGCAGAAATTCATGTCAGCCAGTACATTGGTTCATCTTTTTATTTTGTTCTGCACATTTATGCTTCCTGTTCCCCTCAAGGCCAAGTTACCCTTGCTTCTTAGTCGCATGAAGGAAGTTGCCAAAGTCTTCCTGGCCACTAACAGTGACTACAAGTATACTGATGTGAGTGGTTCAACATGTTTGTTTACATCATATGCGTGTGTGTGTGTGTGTGTGTGTGTGTGTGTGTGTGTGTGTGTGTGTGTGTGTGTGTGTGTGTGTGTGTGTGTGTGTGTGTGTGTGTGTGTGTATAAAATTTGTTTGTGTCTTAAAATTTAAAAAACTAAAACCTGACTTTCTAAAAATCTCGCTCTCGCTCTCGCTCTCGCTCTCTCTCTCTCTCTCTCTCTCTCTCTCTCTCTCTCGCTCCACCTCATTTGTAAATTTTCAGAAAATTATGACCTACCTGTTTGACTTCCCTCATGGTCCAAAAGTAAGTTGAATTAATTATCACCTTATAACGGTGCTATAGATACACTAGTATAGTATACTTATACTACACTATAGTATACTTGTCGCTTAATAAACGAATATAATTTTTAAAAAATATATATTTATGAATAAAATGTCAGGGCTGTATAGCCATATAAACATGAAGGTTACTGGTCTTTGCATGTCTGCAAAACCAAATTTTGTTCTTGTGCTCCTGCTTAGATATGGCTAAACCATTTAGGCCTTTTCCCTTACCTGATAATCCTTAATTTATATAGTAGGTGAACAAAATATCTCAGACCTGACTTATTGCTGGTGTTTTTTTTGCAGGCTGGCACACTTCATCGGCCTTGGCAATCCTACTTTGACCTCATTCTGGTTGATGCCAGGAAGCCTATGTTTTTTGGAGAGGGAACAGTCCTGAGACAAGTAGATACAGTAAGATGGCACAGTGCTTCCCCAGTGATGCACAGCTTTCAACCATTCCTTAATGCTTTGTATTAATAGCTTTAATATCATGTTGATACATGAGATGTTTTTTGATCATATATTCACTCTTTTATTCTTTCTTAAAGACCACCGGGAGACTTAAGATTGGGACTTACACAGGACCACTGCAGCATGGCATTGTGTACTCTGGTGGTAAGTGACACTATGTCTAGGCCTAATATTCAAACCATTATATTTATTTAATGCTATAAAATGCAGGATCCTATTTATATTCCATTTTCTACAGGATCCTCAGACATTGTGTGCGATCTATTGGGGGCTAAAGGAAAAGACATCCTGTACATTGGTGACCACATTTTTGGTGACATTCTCAAGTCTAAGAAGCGTCAGGGTTGGAGAACGTTCCTTGTGATTCCTGAGTTGGCTCAAGAGCTACATGTCTGGACTGACAAGAGTCGTAAGTCTCACATCACTTCTGTATCTTTTAGAATTAATGTTAGTCTAGTCTTAAACTGAATGATCTTTTTAAATGTTGAAACTTGTATTTTAAACAAGTCGTGGTGTTTTTCATTGTGTTTGAAAAAAGCACTATACCTAAAGGAATGATGTCAGAGGACTGGAAATCCTTTAGAAACCATAGAAAAAAGTAAACGGGACCTGTTCTTTTGCGAAGAATTACAGTTTTGTTCTGCTCTCTCTTACAGCACTTTTTGAGGAACTGCAGAGTTTGGATATTTTCCTGGCAGAACTTTACAAGTAGGTGTTGTTGAATATGGTGGTATGTTGTTGGTTTTTTTTTTTTGTTTTTTTTTTAAGACCAGTACACACACTGTGACAGTGAATACAGGTTTATGGAACAAACAGGTTTATGGACTTTCTATTTTATTTGCAACTGCTTTCAACCTCTCACATGTTCTTCATCTGCATGTGTGTTTGCTCCTACTTCTTTCCTATCTCCACTTGTGACCCCCAACATTTTCTGCTTCCAGGCATTTGGACAGCAGCAGTAACGAGAGACCCGACATTAGTTCACTTCAGAGGAGGATTAAGGTGATGAGCTGTAGTTATTTTTATTATTTGAAAGTTGGTTAGTTCAGTTCCAGCAGATATTAATATTTACTTACTTAACTTCTGATTTTCACAGAAAGTAACCCATGATATGGATATGTGCTACGGGATGATGGGAAGTCTATTTCGTAGTGGCTCTCGGCAGACCCTGTTTGCTTCTCAGGTGATGCGATATGCTGATCTGTATGCTGCCTCCTTCATTAACCTACTCTACTACCCCTTCAGCTACCTGTTCCGAGCTGCACATGTGCTGGTGAGTATGGAGCTTAGATATTACTTTTCTGAAGGATTTGTGTTTGAAAACCTATTTGTAGGGCCCTCTGCTGTCTGAAAGACAAATTGCAGCTGCATAAAAAATGAAATAAAAGATAACGTTCTATCAACATCAGGGTCAATTAGAGTAATATTAAGATGTCCTTGTCCCAGTCATAGTGTAAATTTAGCAAACCTAATTTAAAGATTGAAACACTCAGATTGGTTGTTCAGGAGCTACATGCTGCAGTCAATTATGTGGCAAAAAGGTTATTTTGAATGCCTTTAAAGCTGAGAATCAAGAACAGTCTTTATGTGACTATAATAACTATAATAAATTCTATACTAAGCTGTATCAGAAAATGAATGCAAATAAATTATAGCTCAATACAGCAGATTGGCGCACCATTAGAAACCATGCATTGTGATGATCACTGAGATCTTTTATCTGAGTTTAAGGCTTTTCACGTTGCTGTATGTGTTTTATTTTGCTCGTGCAAGATGATTTTCTTTCACTTGTATCAAAACTGCTACATTAATACTATGCTGTTGCTAATTATGATTTTTCATTCACGAGGCAGTTAGTTTGGAGGAACTTGCCATGCTTAAAGCCTTTAAAACTGCAGAAATGTGTGGGGTTTTTGTTGCATTTAAGTTGTCTGCTGTTATAGTCATCACGGTCGATGGAATCTTAAATGTTAAAAACAATCAAGCACAATTATGTCCATCACTGTACAGTCTAAAATTTGCCAAGTAGGACCAATGAGTAGACTGCTCATAAATTATTTATTTTTTGTTCAGATGCCACACGAGTCCACTGTAGAGCACACTCACGTGGATACCAATGACACCGAATCTCCCATGGCAACACGCAACCGCCACTCTGTGGACTACAGAGACCACGAGTGTAAGAAGCACCAGCTGACCCGCTCCATCAGCGAGATTCAGCCTCCTCACTTGTTCCCAGAGACACCGCAAGAGATCACACACTGCCACGATGAAGACGACGATGAGGAAGAGGAAGAAGAGTAATATTGTTCCAGTTATAAATGTAACAAGAAGTGAGTGTTGGTCTTTTGGGACGTACACATTTCCAAGAAATCAGATGATTTTCATGAATTTGTAGTTCATAGAAGATCTTTATACTTGGATAAGTTTGTTGTTTTTTCCAGTTGTGCGTCCTAAATCATATATATTTTTAAGAGAAAATTTGAGTTGTGTATAAAAGCTAAAAGCTTTGAGGGTGCCTTTTGTTGTTCAGGCAATCTTGATGAGTGACCCACAGTGTGCCCATCAGAGACCGGCTTCCTCTCTCAAGGCAGAGAAGGAAGCATCAGCTTTCTTTCTTAAATCAGTGAAAACATTCAGTTCTTTTTGTAATCTCATACAATGACTGACTTTGCATGATATTAAGGGAACTATTGCAGTATTTGCATTACAGGACTTGCATTTTAAGCATTACGTATTAGGTGGCAGGTTCCATTCAAAATGAACCCACACTGTGTGGTGGGATCTGTACTCATCTCACATAGACAACTAAAGCCTACTGGAACACATGTTTAGCAGAGACAACACGCATAACGTTTTCCCCAGAAACTGTGTGCTCACAGAGTGTTAAAACAGTATATTGAATAGGTGAACTGTTAAAACCTAGCGTTTAGTTCACTTTTAAAAGTGTGTTGGAAAACTACTGAAGTATAATTATATCTTCAGATTGAGAGCACAAAGACTCTCAGACTGTACTATGCACCTGTTTTGTCTTGACTGCAGCCAAAGGGTTTGAATTAATCGCCAAGTGCACAAGGAGGGCCACCATAAGTGAGGATATCTGTGAGCTTTAATGCTTCAGCTGCTGTAATGTAGTATGTAAACTAGTGAGGGAATGAGAATCTGGGCCACTGTGATTTTTTATTTTTTTTCCCTCCTTCTTTCACGTGTATTGTGGTCTAGCTATACACAGTACTAAAATGACTTGTCCTGGTATGTAGACCTGGATCAGCTATTTTTATTACAGATTTAGAGATTATTTTTTTGCAAAAATTGATGGATTCCTATTCATTTATTTCTGTCATGAAACTGTTTTCTTGTCCACTGTTGTAGTAAGAGTAAAAGAAAGGAATTTTTTAAAAATTAGCTATAATTATTTGCTTGCTAATGATGGAAAAATTGGTCAGATAGAATTTGACTAATAAGCGTGCTTCAGGAAAGCATATTTGTTTTTGATTAATTCATAGACATGGTTTCTTGGCCCATGTCCTGCTTTGACCTGAGCTCAGACCACATGGAGTACTGCCTTTTGGATATATGTAGACATTAATTAAACCCTGTACTAAAATCAGCTCATTTATAGCATATCAATGTGTCAAATAATCATTCTAGTTTTTTTTTTTTTTCAGATTTGTTTATTTTTAAAGCAAAATAAGTAATTGAAGGTTATTACCTTGCTATTAAATGGTTAGTTTTAACATGCTGCAAAAATGTACTGTACATGTCCCTGAAATTCAATGCATGCTCTTTGAGTGCTTTTGGATAAGATCAAAAGTTTCAGAATTTCTAAAATATGAAATGGTTGATCATGATTAAGATGGTTTGTATCAGTAAACTGTAACTATGGCCTGCTTTCTTAAATAGCTGTGTTCAGGACTCTCAGCTTATAAAAAGAGAGATTTTTGGTTAACCTTTTTTGACTTGTGTTAGTTATATCCCAGTTGCCTTTCGGCCAGTTTTTTTAATCTGTCGTGTAGTTTAATCATGTTTTTAATTAGAGGGCATTGCTTAATTAGCATGTTAGTTATTGCACAACACTTTTACAGTCAGGAATGTTTTGAACTGTTTACTGTGCAAACATTAAAACTGCCTTCATTGGTGTTCCTAAACATGTAACCACTGGAGCATGACCTCATTTTAACGTGCACATTAGCCTCTTTTTCCAGACAGCAGCACCACCTCGACAATGTCACGGAAACTGCTTTATATTATGGGGTTTGTGACAGCCTGTTGAACGGCATGTAATGAGTGACGCACATGTAAAGAATTGTGCAGTCCATGCTGCATGCAGCCACGTCCTCAGTGACTCTGGGCCTTATCCAGATGCAATCACAACCAGCTTGCATAAATAGTAGCTCGACTTTTCTAGTTGCTTGGATTTCTCAATGGCTTTGTGCTAAATTACTTACCACAAACTGGGGATGGAAAGATGGTTACTGGAGTGCAGCTCCAGGTGTATGTAAATAACAGTTCTACTATTTTGGTAAATTAAAAGCATTAACAAAGTGGTTTTGTTTAAAAGGCAGCACAGAGATAAAATAACGGTCACGTTGTTACCTGGATTCATGCCTTGGACAGAAACTTTTTTTTTTTTGTTTTGTTTTACACCTCTTTTCTGTTTCAAACATTGAAGTTGTGTTTTTGCCTTGCAGAATGCAACAAGTCTGTAATTTTACTGTTTAAATAAAGTGTTTTGTGATCAAGCCTGTTGCAATCGGTCACACACTGGAAACCCGGAATCATTCAGAAACAAACAAACAATTTGGTTAATTCAAGCTAGAATAATTTTAGATGCAACTGAATGATAACCTGCCAATAATAAAGTAATTGATTTATGTACTTTTATAGCACAGATACAATGAAGTTATTTCCAAAGCTGTTAAGACTTTTTCAGTGCGCTTTTGATTCCTGATAGAATTGCATAGCAAATTAAACCCTCAATTACAACTTTCTGATGTAAAATGTATTACTAAAATCCAAATTCTACTCAGTAGAATATGCTTGAATGAATTTGCATTGAATAAAAGTCATTGTTTTTTCAGTTTTGATCACTTGCACATTTCTGATTATTCAGGCTACCCAGTTTGAATGTAAGAAAGTTAGCATCAGGGTTAGTAGTGAGGTTAACTTAAGTGTTTGTTTGATTATAATGAGTTCAGGTTCATGAACAGATAGATGGGGTTTGATTCCTGCCTCTGCCCTGTGTGAATGGAGTTTGCATGTTCTTCCTGTGCTTCAGGGGTTTGTTCTTGGTGCTCCGCTTTCCTCTGCATTAAACTTTAGGAAGCGCAGAGGCCCAAATATTCCACAACATTATTCTGGTACATATCAAGAGTAGATAAAACAAGCTCAATAACAGCAGACATAAAGGACACAGAATACATGGAGTTTTACTCTGTACTACAAAATACACAGTCTTCAGTGTGTTATTTGTTAAAATCAAAGAGGTATTCGAGAAACAAAAATGCATCAATTAAGCAAAATTCTTGTCAAAACAATTCTTTTATAATAGCAACATCCAACTTCTTTATATAGCGATATGGTATTTTCTTGTTTTGTAGTATGTAAGTATATAATAAATCTCTCTTATCTCAATGCCTTTGCAGCATCTCTATAGACATTCAACACTGAATAGCAGCAATATACGGTGGATTCCAACAATATGCCTGAGCACTGCATTACTGAAGGAATCTTCTGTTCTGTCTACGGTGGGCCATTTTACAGTCTTTAAGACACAACGTTATCCTCTGAGAAAAAAAATTAAGAACATCCCTTTTATATTCTGGAGTAGTTTCATGTGCATGGCATTGTTAATGCTTATGCAATATGTAAATGACATATGGATCAGTGTTAACAATTTTCATTCAGAAAAATATTGTCCCAGTGATCTCAGAAACATCATATCTTGTTCTGGGTCTCATTGTTATCACAACAGTCCCTGTCCTCAACCGTCTAGCAGTTAAAAGGGCATTTGACCGTGGATGTTATGCTGCTGATTGTCCCTGCATAATGGATACACTATTGCACTGACAGATTGTTACATAAATACATAAGCTTGAGACGACGGTTCTAACCCATGATGATTCAAATAGAGCGCTCCACATTGAATCATCATTTACAGTGTATGAACTGAAATACTGAATTTAATACCAAGGAAAATAACATGCGTTAAAATATGTTCCTGTGTGTAGTTTTGTTTCCCAAGCTGTGGAAAGGTACCTTGTGCACACTGTTGAACTCATAATTGCATTTTAGCATGTTACTTTGTTAACATGACGTCACGTGGTACATGGAAATTGTGAAATCATTCAAATCAGCATAGAAATACTAGAAAGGTATAAGCTGAAGGAAGAAAAAAAGGAATTCACATTTTTTAAAACAGTTTAACACATGATTAAAGACATTAGAAGCCTGAAGGTTACGGTTAACAATATGGTCCAAGATTTGTTACATATAAAAACTGAAGATACGATGTGAGATACATACACTCTCGCTCTGTTCACTGTAAAATGTGATACTGTAAGGTATCTCATGGAAATATTCCTCACATGTAAACATACTGAATGTCTTTGTACTGCAAATACTTTACATGGCACATCTGCATACGTGTTACATGCACACAGTTTATAGCCTGACAAACTTCTGTCATAAATGTGACATGTTGGAGCTGAATGCTTCAGTGCTATAAGCTCAAAGATATGTAATACCCACATCCTCATCCCTAGAGGGCTAATCATGATTTAATGCCACATCCCTTCTTTTGCTATTACTCAAGGCCAACACTGTCTAGCATTTTATCTTCATGGATGACTATCAGAAACTTGATGCTTTGGTAACTGCTCATTGTTTCTGTGGAAAAAGGTTTGGCTTTCCCAGACATGAAGACAATAGATTCTGTGGGTATAAACTTTTTTGTAATCACGACTGGCAATTGTTAATCTGCCACAAGCACATTCGCTCCATCTAGTATGACTAAACACTCTGGAAAGGTTTATTTTAGCTCCTTGTATATTATTAAAAATTGGCATTCTGCCTTTAGGCTTCGTTGCTCAAACTGCTGAAAGCATCACTAAGTAGGTCAGTATGTCAGGAAAATCTAGACTGATATGCAGCACCATTGGTCTTTATATACTGTGATCAATCTCCCTGATTTCAGAGAATGATTAGTAATTATCAGGTCAGCCTTTGTCACAACGAAAAAAAGGTTAAGCAAACAATTAACTTTCTAGAAGGTTATCCTTTTTTGTAAATAATGCGAAATTACTAAGGTATCTAGACTCTCCTCTGCTTACACCTAATCCAGAGCGCTCATAGCTTTCGTGCTGAATCTGAGGTAAGAAAACTTAAATTAATGCAAAACTAGACTTGAATTATTCTTGATGCTCCTCTTAATAACACCCTCTCAAATACTGTATACCAATGCTGAATAAAGTCCACTTCAGGAATCTCCCGTTAACTCCTGTTAGCTCATGCATGAACATGTCCCTGCATTTAACACTGCTTTTTGTGTTTTATTTGCCATCTCTTGTAGAAGATTGCGATAAATCCTTGATGACAGGAAGCAATGTGGCAGGGACTGTCTTCTCTTGGTTAAAATATGGTTAGGAGATTTAGAGGACAATGAAAAGTGCCACAGCCATCCAAGTATCTCTTTCTCTGCTGCTGGATGTGAGTGCATCCTGAATAGAGCATGGCTGAGTGGGTGAGGAAGTGACATCTGCAGATTCCCAGGTTCATTCACTGCTCACTGTTTGAGCACATCCCATTCTGTGGTTTGTGGTATTTCACCATGCCCTCATATCCCCTGTAAAGTCTATATGTGTAGAAAGAAAAATCACAGGATTCAGTTGATCCCAGTAAAGCTGCCCAATGGAAGCTTCCAAACTTCGCTTGTTGAAAATATTTTAGTCCTCTCACCTCATTTACTGTCTGCTTTAGATAGTTCCATCAGTGTGTGTGATGTGGTTGGGTTTGTGTGAGTTAGTCGAGTTCTGATGTTGGATGAGTAATGAAGCTGATTCGACTCCTGGTCCATCCTGGTGTTCAGTTAGAGTAAGCTCAATCTTGGTGAATTCACTGTCTGAAGACTGAGGTGTCTTGTCCATGCGGGATGCCATGACAGCGTTCTGATACTGCTGCCGAGAAACCTGCCACACAAAACAGTCAGATCAGCACTATTAAATCCTGAAGGTTTTAACCTGTTTGCTGTGCTACTATACATACACTACACTTATTTGGTCATTTATAATCGTGCTTTCCCAGTTTTATCATTTCACTGGTGGAAAGTGCAAAGTGATAAATCATAACCTTAATGTAGAGCAGGTCGGAAGCCGCTCGGACAGAGTAGTCTGGCATATAGATCTGCAAGAAGGCATTGAGCTGGTTGTTGCTGCTGCCCAGAGTGGGAGTGAGGGCTTCCATGCGCTCGTTTCGGTTCACTGAGTCCGAATGGTTCAGGCCAAAAGGTCGGGGAGGTGACTTATTCTCTGTGTAGCAAACATAATCTAAGGTCATCTGCTAGTACTGCTGTGTTGTACACAAACATAGATTACCATCATCTGTCCTTCAGTAGCTTATGGTATAGGGACCACTAAGGGATGGAGGTATCTCTTTTGTTCTAATACTGATCTTGCACACTTTTAAACTGTTTACTGAACTTTTTCAAGACACAGATCACATTTATTGTTGATCTAGCATAATTTTCCTTAGCAAATTTAGTAGAAAAATCTAATTGAAATGTGAGTCTGATGTTTAACTGAAAGCTTTACAACCATGTAATCCTTAACCAATGCAGGTTCTTGGACAGATTTAGAGATTTTAAAATTTACCTAAAGCATTCGATGCGCAGAAAAATAGGATGGTAATTAAAATTTTTAACAAGAAATTGCAGTCTCTCAAGCATCTGAGTGATAAAATTATAAGAGTTTCGAAAAGCAGTAAACCAGAGTAGCTTGTGCTAAGCAATATTACGACCAAACAAACTTCCCAATTCTCCTGAAAGATTATAAGATACAGGAAGGGCGGAAAATAAGGGAAGGATGAGTGGTTTACCTGGAGATCCCGCAAGAGACTCTGCCCTGCTGACAACGAAGGTTCGAGACAAAGAGAGTGGAACTGGAGAATAGGAGGCAGAAAGAGTGCAGTCCAATTATACAAGAAGGATATTACTACAAAGATTAATGCAAAAAACACACATGGAAACAGTCATGCATATTCAAAAATGACCAGTCTACACAATTGAACTGCGAAATAAGGCCAGTGTGTTGAAAACTTGTGAGGTCAGTGCAAATCAGCCTGAGGTCAGCAGATGCCCCTACCAGCAAGACCTACTGTAGCTGCAGGACAGTGTATCTAAAACTACCAGTCTCAATGTTTCGTATCAACACTGCTTCAAATGAAGGAAAATGCTGGTGTGTGTGTCTGTGTGTGTGCTGATCCATTACACACACCTGGTGATGATGTTAAGGCCATCATTCCATAGTAGGAAAAGGGTCCAGCTTTAAACTTCATTCCCTCCTTGCCAGCCTCAACCTCTACCTTCCCCTGAGGATAAGCAGGAGGAGGAAAATAAAAGAAAAGCTTGGTTTACGTGGTGAGCATGGCTTTAGACTTCTCAGAATGAAACCCACTGGTCTCTACAACTACATTTTCAGGATACTTAAATCCTACTAAAAGGCTGAGTTTGGTGCTTCCAGTGTTTGGAAAGTTTATACAGTGATGTGGTTAAAATGAATGCACTGTAACAGTTACCTCATGAAATTTCTCCACATCTTAGGCAAAGAATAGCAGTGAGAAAGCACTCTAGACAACTAGACTGAACACAAACACAATATTCTGCCTAGACATCAATGAGGTATAAAGATTCTTCTTTGGTAAGCATTTGCATCTTTAGTTCTCTCCACAGATGAGCATTACCTGGTATATCACTTGTAGTTCAGGGGAAGGTTTGCATTTTGTTTTTGTCTCAAGAGACAAGAGAATCTTTTCAGCTCTTTTAAAGTGGCCATTATATTCTTGGTCACAATAAGCTTGTTGTTTCCAATCTTTTTCTATGATCTATGTCTCAGAACAATCGTTTACTCTGGTTTATCAATAGACTATCCATTTTAGACATTGTTTTCACAGGACTTTTTTGAAATCATGTCCAAATAATTGCTTTTTAGAGAAGTTTTAGAGAGATGGCTTAAAAGTCCACTTGATTATTATGACTATTATAAATTTTAACCAAACACAGTGTCCAAAAAACAATGTCTGAATACTTTCTGAACTCGTTGTGTTGCCATATACTGTATATATACACATAAAGTGCATTCAGAAAGTGTTCAGACCCCTTCACTTTTTTCAATCTTGTTATGGTGCAGCCCTATACTACAATTGTTTAAATTGTTTTTTTTTTCCTCATTAATCTACACTCAGTACCCAATAATGACAACATGAAAACAGAATTCTGGATGAATTCTGGAATGTCTGTAATTGTATTAAAATGAAACTGAAATGTCACATGTACATAAGTATTCAGACCCTTTACTCAGTACTTGGTTGAAGCACCTTTGGCAGCAATTACAGCCTCAAGTATTCTTGGGAATTAAGCTACAAGCTTTTCACATCTGGATTGGGGGATTTTCTTGGATGGAGACAGTCGGCGGACAGACATTTTCAGGTCTCTCCAAAGATGATCAATAGGGTCGAAGTGACACTCAAAGGAGCTTTCTTCAGATCTGTGCCTTGAAACAATCCTGTCTGAGCTCTGCAGGCAGTTCCTCTGTGACCTTATAGCTTGTTTTCTGCTCCGATATAAATTGTTAGCTGGCCTTCTATTGAGATGTGTGTATCTTTCCAAATAATGCCTAATCAGTTTCATTTACCACAGGGGAACTCGAACAAGGTGTAGAAACATCTCTGAAACGTTCAAGAGAACTGGGATGCATCTGAGCTAAATTTCCAGCCTTGATGCAAAGGGTCTGAATTTGAATTATTTTTTCATTTTTAATAAATTTAAAGACATTTCTAGAAGTCTGTTTTCATTTTGTCATCATGAGCTACCGAGTATAGATTAATAAGAAAAAAATAATAATTTGAACAATTGTATTATCAAGCTATAACATAAACTTGAAAAAAGTGAAGGGGGTTTAAATACTTTCCAAATCCACTGTTGATACACAAACACACAGTCCAAATATTTCGTAGCTTTTTAAACTTGTTATTTTAGGGATATGTAGGTCAATGTTGCCTCGGTAGGATAAAATCATATAAAGCATCACCAAGTAAAGCATCCCAATATTACAAACAGTTTTATTGAGTGTTACTGACCTGCAGAATGAGGATGAAGTAATCAACGGGCTTGTTTCTCTGAAAGAGATAGTGCTCTAACATTTTCTTATTCTTGTCATCATACTTCAACTCCTGGATTACGTTGGGATGCTTGAGTAAACGCAGAAGGATTTTCTCAGACATATGAGCTGGGCCAAATGGCTCTACTTCTAAAAGAAAGCCAAAAACAAAAAAGAAAAGTTGAAGAATGTGGATTAAGTCTGTATTTCCTTTTCTATTCAAGGACACAAACATTCAGACTGTCAAACATCACACACACACATCAGTACCAGTTGCTAGGAAACGGAGGGTAGCGAGTAGAAGCTGTGGTGATATTTTGACCCCAAGCTCGTTGTCAGTCGGCTTAAAAGCTGAGAAATCCTGCTTCCTCTCCCGATGAGTTATCTTCTTTTTTGTCTTGTTGTCAGCTTTTACAGGGAACAAAAAAAGGCTGTAGGAAATACTCTACATACATTCATATGTATGCTAAACATAGGCTAGGCAGAATTCATCAACAGGTAAATCAAAGCTGTAAACACTTACTGTACAGATCAGTCTCATCTAGAATCTCAGACTTAATGATCTCCTCAATGACATCTTCTAATGTAACAATACCCAAAACCTCATAAAAAGGGTCTCCTTCTCCTTCATTGTTTACTCTCTGCACAATAGCCAGGTGGGATTTCCCTAAAACATCCAATACATACAGTGTCAGAATCACATAGTGTATGTATGATACATACATGGAAATCAGCTTGGTAGCTTAAAAAAGTTATTTTGTAAATAATTTGCAGAATTCCTCATATGTTTATATCCTAAAAGTCATATAATTTCATTTCTGTGGGACTATAGTAGAAATGATTATTCAAAGATTCCTCCATCCATGGTCAATTAGAAAATATGAAAATGATGATACCTACCAAGAAATTGTTCAAACACTGATGGATTGAGTCAAACATCAATTCGTGGCACTTTTTTTTTTTTTTAGCAAATGTCCTGTGGTTCCACATCTGTTTTCCCAGGCCCCCCCTGAATAAGCTGTTTAAAAATTCCTGCCCAGCACTATCAACCAAAATGTTGAAAATTCTTTTCCTGTTTCTCAGCTAGTGATCATTTAAAAGGAATTTTTCCGGGGGCCTGAGCTAATATTAGAGCTGAAATGAAGTTTCCACTCCAGTTGGGCAAATGCTCTCACCGGGGTGACAATAGAGGAAGTTTAGTGTCTACATAAAGCTCCTCTGAATGCCAATACCAATTAAGGAAAACCTTGAGGCTTTTCTTAACTCTCTAATTTCATTAAAAGCATAAAAAAGACAGTATAAAAACAGAAAGACAGTTTGGTGATAATGAGAAACTGTGAAATAGTGGAATTAGCAGCTGTAGCCTTGTTATGAATGAAATACATGTGAAAATAGAGAACAGAATCACGTTGACTTTGAGTAATGAAAACAACGAGTAACTGAAACATTCTTCTTAATGACTCAACACTGACACAGAGGCATTTTTAGTGCATTTAGGCTGGTCTAATATACTAGTCTGTGATTTTACAAAGCTTGTGGTTTTATTAGTGAGAACTGTAACACACCAGAGACACACCAGTTTGTTGATCTTGCTTGACTGAATAATTATTATAGAAATATATATATTATATATAAATACACAGTGATTTAACACAGTTCAACTGTCCAACTGTCAGGATTTTAAAAAATTGCTTGTTCTCCAAATGTTTTTTCACATAGTTTTGCCTCTTGAACAAATGGTTACTAAAATACGTCATTCTGGGAAACTATTTGATTGTGTTGAGTAGCTTAAAGTGTGATGTGACTTCATTTCATGCAGCTTCTTTCTAACCGATTTCCATCTTTGAGCACTTGCTCACACTGCAACATAAAGAATGGCTCTGTATAAAATCTTTTATGTTCCAGACACGCAGACAACACGTGTATACAGTAAATTTTTTCCACATTATTTGTGGAAAGGGATTTTTCCATATTCAAGCATCTTTATAACCAGTCCATGAGACTCCTTATGTTGAGTCTGTAAAATATTCTATCTATCCATCCATCTTCTACCACTTATCTGGGGCTGCTCCAGTCATATAGGGATCATATATGACCCTTAGCAGAGGGCCCTGGACCCCATACTCCCTGAGCACCCCCCACAGATCACCACGAAGGACACAGTCGAATGCCTTCTCCAGATCCACAAAGCACATGTGGACTGGTTGGGCAAACTCCCATGAACCCTCCAGCAATCTGGTGAGGGTATAGAGATGGTCCAGTGTTCCTGAATCCGAGGTTCGACTATCGGCCGAATTCTCCTCTCCAGTACCCTGGCATAGAATTTTCTGTGGAGGCTAAGGAGTGTGATCCCCCTGAACCCACTCTCCGGTCCCCCTTCTTAAACAGAGGGACCACCACCCCAGTCTGCCAGTCCAGAGGCACTGTCCCCAGCCACCACACGATGTTGCAGAGGCGTGTCAACCAAGACAGCCCCACAACATCCAGAGACTTGAGGTACTAAGGGCGGATCTCATCCACCCCCGGTGCCTTGCCACTGAGGAGCTTCTCAACTACTTCAGTGACCTCAGCCTGGGGGATCGACAAGTCCACAACTGAGCCCTCGGCCTCTGCTTCCTCAGTGGAAAACATGTCGGTGGGGTTGAGGAGAACCTTGAAGTACTCCTTCCACCATCCGAGGATGTCCCCAGTCGAAGTCAGCAGATTCTCACTCCCACTGTAAACAGTGTGAGCAGGGCACTGCTTTCCCCTCCTGAAGCACCGGGTGGTTTGCCAGAATTTCTTCGAGGCCAACCGATAGTCCTTCTCCATGGCCTCACTGAACCCCTCCCAGACCCGAGTTTTTGCCTCCGCAACCACCCGGGCTGATGCTCGCTTGGCCCTCTGGTACCTATCAGCTGCCTCCGGAGTCCCCCGAGCCAACCAGGCTCGAAAGGACTCCATCTTCAGCTTGACGGCATCCCTTACTTTCGGGGTCCACCACCGGGTTTGGGGATTGCCGCCACGACAGGCACCGGAGACCTTGCGGCACAGCTCCGAGTCGACAATGGAGGTGGAGAACATGGTCCACTCGGACTCAATGTCTCCAACCTCCCTCAGGATCTGGTTGAAGCTCTGCTGGAGGTGGGAGTTGAAGATCTCTCTGACCGGAGACTCTGTCAAACGTTCCCAGCAGACCCTCATAGTACGTATGTGTCTGCAAGGTCTGTCCAACTTCCTCCCCCACCATCGGATCCAACTCACCACCAGGTGGTGATCAGTTGACAGCTCCGCCCCTCTCTTTACCCGAGTGTCCAAGACATACGGCCGGAGGTCAGATGAAACAACCACAAAGTCGATCATCGACCTCCGACCTAGGGTATCCTGGTACCATGTGTACTGATGGACACCCTTATGCTTGAACATGGTGTTCGTTATGGACAAACTGTGACTATCACAGAAGTCCAATAACAGAAGACCACTTGGGTTCAGGTTGGGGGGCCGTTCCTCCCAATCACGCCCCTCCAGGTGTCACTGTCGCTGCCCACGTGAGCGTTGAAGTCCCCCAGTAGAACGACGGAGTCCTCGGTCGGAGCACTTTCCAGCACCCCTTCCAGAGATGCCAAGAAGGTCGGGTACTCTACAGCAGTGGTCCCCGACCCCCAGGACGTGGACCGGTACCGGTCCGTGGACCAAATGGTACCGGGCTGCCCAAGGAATATTAAATTATTTCCATTTTATTTACTGTGGTGTATTTCTCTCGGGTTTGTGTGACTATCCATGGACAAAAGGTTAACCGGGAGCTGAGAGACGTCACCTAAAGCCGCACCAATACCGCGCATGCGCAAAATATCATGATATTGGGCCGGGTTTAGGTGACGTCTGGAGCTGAGTGGTTGAGGTTGGGGACCACTGCTCTACAGTGCCATTTGGCCCGTAAGCACAAATAACAGTGAGAGACCTATCCCAGACCCGAAGGCGCAAGGAAACGACCCTCTCGTTCACCGGGGTAAACTCCAACACATGGCTGCTGAGCTGGGGGGCTATGAGCAAGCCCACACCAGCTCGCCGCCTCTCACCGTGGGCAACTCCAGAATAGTAGAGAGTCCAGCCTCTCTCGAGGAGTTGGGTTCCAGAGCCCAAGCTGTGTGTGGAGGCGAGCCCAACTATCTCTAGTCGGTATATCTCAAACCCCCCACCCCCCACCCCCCAAGCGAGGTGACATTACATGTCCCTATAGCCGGATTCCGTATCAGGGGATTGGGTCGCTGAGTCCCCCGCCTTCGGCTGCCACCCAATCCACATTGCACCAGACCCTTACGGTTCCTCCTGCAGGTGGTGGGCCCACAGGAGATCGGCCCCACGTCGGTTGCACCATATCGGGCGACATTACGGACCTTGCTTTGTTTTTCATCATAAGTTTTAAACCGTTTGGTTTTGAACCGTTCTTTGTCTGGCCTGTCACGCAGGACCTGTTTTCCTTGGGAGACCCTACCAGGGGCAAAAAGCCCCAGACAACATAGCTCCTAGGATCATTCAGGCACGCAAACCCCTCCACCACAATAAGGTGGCGGTTGAAGGAGGGGTAAAATATTCTAGTAAAACCTTAATGTCTAAGGTATGAATTAAGGCAATGAGGAAACAATTCAGAGATCCATAGCGGATAAAAAAGATATAGCTGTATATCTGAGCTATATATTTCAGTCAGTTGTTCACCATAAATATAAGAATTACCTTAGGCCATTTCCAGGCACTAAGTTAGATGTAAAATAATAGTTGCCAGTTATTATATTTGAATGTCAAGTGAGCAATAAAAGCTTGTAAATAAAAAGCAAGCACTTGTATATTTTTCCCCTCAACAGCAAATAACTGTAGGTTTCCATAAGCAAAAGGAAAGGTAATAAGATTCAGCTGTGTTTCAACACACCGTAAAGACCGTAGTTTTATATTTATGCCGCTATAGTTAACCTAACCAGAATTTATTTATTTTAAAAACATTTTACAAAAAATACTGTTAACAATAACAGACAGACTTTACTATTATTAGTTGATTTACAATTCTCACACACATTACATAGATACTTACCAAATATATAATTAATTTGAGTTAGAGTATTAATTTGAAATGTGTAACCGTTAATATTTCATACTAGCTATGAGTTAAAAGAAAAAAAAAATCAGAACTATATTCCAAGATCATAGATCATGTTCAGTGTTAATCATAAACTAGTTGTGAAACATTATAAAGTGTGTAAAGCAAAGCCACTATCTGTATCTGTTTTTAGTCAGATCTGATTTAAACCCAGAGTGGGCTGTGGTGGGCAGAAGGTGTTTTTGCAAGGTGTTTTTACTTTGTTTAATTAAAACATGATCCCTACCACTATGCTCCTGGAAACCCACGATAAACCCCAGATAAATAAATGTCAGCATGGTCATGAATTGGGACTTTGAAAGATCCTCAATCTCGCATTATTCGGGAGATGTGTGTGGGATTGTTTCTCATACTGCTCACTGGGTTATTTTTGTTTCATACCTTCCTCTGATATTTAGTTATTGATTCTGTTTCCTCAAATATAAACAAACTAGTAGCCCAATGTAAACCACTTTGACTCTGACTAGGTAGTTAACAATTGACCATCACTCATTGGCCTTTATTTGAGTTTCATATCTGACAACTCACTTTCACCCACATGAAAGCAATAAAACTCCTGCTTGTCTGTATACCTTCACCATATAGCCTGCAAACTCTTCCAAAAAAAAAAAGTTTGCAGGTAACTGTTTAGAACTCTTTATCTGTCCATTCTAATCCAAACCGAATGACTTAATAGAGCATTCCACAGAGCATCTACTAGTTGTCTGAAGAAAACTAAATCTCTCCTACACCAAGACACCTGAGAGAAATCTAGCATATAGTGTGAAACATTGGGATGTCAGGAAATGTGACATTTTCCTTTGCCTTACAAGGCCAATTCCACATTGCCTTAGTCATGCCACCATATAAACAAATCACATCATGCATTTAAAGCCAAAAACAGAGATAAACAGCTAGGAAAAAAAATTCAGTAACTCTGTTGTAAATCTAGTTATCAAAATGTCTCTTATTAGAAGATTATCGTGAGGAAACAGCTGTTTATAGCAGGTATAGCTGCTATAACAGGAATAAACTTGTTTCACAAACATTCCACATCTTTATATGTAATTGTTGATGCATAAAAACGTATGACCTCACCTTTCCTGTCATGTCTTATTTTGTCTACTATGTTGCAGTTCACTTAATATTAACTCAGTTTTGCATGCATTCTTTTATCTGAATAAATACACTCCTGAACAAAATCTTAAGACCAGGGAAAATATTACAAGTATTCACACTTCGCACTGGAGGATCATAACCAGGTTGTAAGTACTTCTTCAAAATGCCAAAAGAAGAAAAAGAGCAAGAGACAAAAAAGAGAATAGGCAATTTATTGAAATCTAACTAAAGGCAATTTAACTCAAACAGGCTGGTCATCAGCTGATCAAAAGTTTAAGACTACAGCCTTTAAAAGTTAAAATCTCTTAAAAACTGTCATGATCTCCTGATGGCAAAAGCAAAAAGGCTTGCTGTTTTTGGATGTGGCAGGATTGTTGAGATGCACAAGCAAAGGCTCTCGCAACGTTCCATTGCTGCCATGGTTGGACGCAGTAAGACAGTCATTTTAAATTTCTTAAAAGATCCTGAGATTTATGGGAGAAAAAAATCAAGTGGTAGACCCAAAAAAAATTCACCTGCACTGAGCTGGATCTTCAGGTTGTGCAGCTGTGTCAAACGGCAGCTGGCGATGTAGACATGTTGCAGTGGGCATCCCTCTTGACTGAGGGCAATGACTGTGTGGTAATGACTGGGTCTTTCAACAGGACAAAGCTGCAATTCACAATGCCCGCCTGACATAGAACTTCTTCCAGGAAAATAACATTGCACTTCTGGAAAATCCTGTGTGTTCCCCTGATCTAAATCCCCTTTAGAATCTTTGGGAATGGATGGCAAGGGAAGTTTACAAAAACGGACGCAAGTTCCAGACTGTGGATGCCCTTCGTGAAGCCATCACCACCACATGGAGCAACGTTCCCACCAGCCTCCTGGAAACAGTTGCATCAAGCATGCAGAAACAAGTGTTTAAAGTTATCAACAAGAACAGTGGGGCTACACGCTACTTGTCCTTTTTGACACTTTTAGTTCTGTTGTGTTTATTTTTGATCAGCTGAGGAACAGCCTGTTTGAGTTTAAAGACAGTTTACAGACAGTTTTTTTTTTTGTCTCTTGCTCCTTTTTCTTCTTTTGACATTTTGAAGCAGTTCTTACGACCTGGTTATGATCCACCAGCGTGAAATGCAAATACTTGGAATGTTTCCCCCAGTCTCAAGATTTTTTCAGGAGTGTATAATATTTAAGAGTAAGGATGCAGGAGTGCTGCTTGTGTGTGTTGCTTGTTTAAATTGATTGCATCTATAAAAAGCTGAGGCTAAATACAAGCAATCTTAAACAACCCTGAAAATGATAGCACTAATAACTGTATGTCAAGTAAAAAGGATTTAAAACTGAACCATTTTAAAGTTGGTCTTGGGTATCTCTTATCCAGAATAAATTAGGCATGTGTTTGAAAGTTTTCTGAAATACTAGAGCAGTAGTACAGCATAGCATAGCATAGCATAGCATAGTACAGTACAGCACAGTTCAGCATATCATAGCGAAATCTACACTGACTGGACTGATTCCAAATGACATGTTAGGAATTTCAAAAACGCCTGTATAAAATATACGAGTGATGACAAATCCCACTAAAGAAATTATATAGACCGCCATGGAGTAGCTGCATTCACTCTATTGGAAAATAGCTTCATTACTTCAAATATTAAAATATACCACTCATTCTTGATTGCTAACTTGACTGGGAATCGTTATGTTAAAGCTGGTAAATATGCCTCATGTGAACCAAGTTATTAACCCTGTGATTTCCTGAAGCATGCTTTATAGGATTACACATTACAACAGAGCAATGTCCTCTAATTTTATGTCCTCTAAAGTATTCTTTCATTTATATTGACAACATTTAGCAGATGCTAGGATCCAGAGGGACTTACAGATGTTTTCATTTTTGGAGAGAAAAATATTTAATATCAGAACTTTACAGCTACATCTCTGTACACTATTAAAGCTACTACCTAACTGTATTGTTCCCTTTTTGAATCCTGAGCTCAGGCTGTCTGTGTGGAGTTTTAAATCTCCTTGTGTGATATGTATGTGATTGTGGGATTGCCCCAGGTTCTCTAGTTTCCTTACACCTCCCGCAACCATGCCAATATATGGACTGGCTACTAGGGGATGAATGTGTGTACACCCAGAGAGTAATCCCGCCTCACACTTACTGTTTCAGGGTTAGGTTGACCAAGATTAAGCAGTTAGAATTAATATACTGCGAATGACTGACTGTTTTAAGAAAGACTCCTTTAAAAGGTGCTCTATTATAGTGAACCATTAAAGTGAATGCATGCAAAAACAACAATTTATAGTCATTAATTCATCTCCATGAGCCACTTTATCTGACTCAGACTCATTGTGGATCTGGAGACTATCCTGGGAACACTAACATGATGTTGGATTTCACCCCGAATGGGATGCCAGTTTATTCTAAAGCACTATGTGCGCCACACACACACACACACACACACACACACACAGACACGCATCTAAGTGACCATGCTAGCTGCTGTACGAATATGGCACTATATTACATTTAGGTATACTGATATTAAATTTAGATCCAAAAATATAGTATGATTTTTTTGTGGATCATTCTCATCAATATGCTTAATTCAATATACTTGTTTATGCTAGACTCAGATTCCCTGCAGAAATCCACTTACAAGATGTGCACAAGAGAGCCAGTCTAAACCAGAGGCTTTACTTCAGAGAGTCTGGTGAAGTTTTAGAAAGAAAGAGGCTATTATGACTAGAAATTTTTAAAATGAGAAAGAGTAAAGTGAGATGTAGTGAGTCCAGTAACACTAAACAACAGAGCACATGAAAGATGACTACTGTTCAAGTTAACTAAAGAAATTTTTCAATCACAATGTAGAATGTGCTAAGAGATCAGGACCTCTCTCCAAAATGTAGGCAGCAATATGTCAAAGGCCAGCCTGCACAGACACCTTAACAGTATAGACATTCAACAGATTTGAAACACTTATTCATATCTTAAAAGCAGAGGGCAACTGCAAAGTATCAATAGAAGTCCCTTCAGTTTGGGAGCAAAGTGGTATGAAGGAAAGAAACTAAGTTTATTCCTTACCAGAATGCAGGAAAGTGGTCAATGGGGAGGAGGAAAAGAAACTGGCACAAATATCTATACTGTTGAAGTGTCTGTGCACTTCATCTGTGAAACGTTACATACACCAGGAATATACAGCTTAAATCTGTAAAGGTCCTGTTACAGGAATTCCTTGTCTATAAATGCTCAGATAAGAAACTAGACCAACTCAATACCGACACCAGCTACCTTATAAATCTTTAACTTTTAAAGTTTGGTTTATGAAATTTGAAATGAAAAAAAAAAAAAGTAAAGTAATTGTGTTCTTCTTCTTATTATATTACATAAATGTATGTGATTGGATAAACCACAATATCAGATCTGCTACTAAATCCAAGCTGGCTCATGTTTAGAAAGTCACTAAACTATGGCCAGTTTTAGTATTTGGTTTGATCACCAAAATATTTTGGTGGGGTCAAACCAGCCATTTGATAACCCCTGGGATATATACTGTGTATATATAGAACCTTCTGCTGTCTAAATAAGCCTTATATTGTTATTGCTGAAAGGTGCAACAGGATAAATCATTAAGTCTCTTTGGTGATACAGTGAAATTATACAAAGCTGATTAGACAGTTGCACAAGATCCTGCAGAGTATTCTGTGTATGAACATTTCTTTAAGAAGAGAGAACAAATATACCAACTGCAACTTGATGCACTTGTCATGTCTTATAGAACATGACTGCAATTAAACTTAAATTAAACTTGATGTGCCCATAAATGCCAGTGGAAATCTTTCATGGTGTTTCTGCATTGTGCACATGCTGCCACTCACTACACAAAATCAAATCTGTTATTTTACAGTGCCAGTATGTCGAATAATGGTGTAACGATATTCTATGTAGTTCATAGATACCACTATTTGACAGATGTTTTGCTGTAATATCATAAGGCATCATTTCTTTTTGTTGTTTTTTAGAAGGTAGACATTGATGGTAAACTAAGGAATGAACTTCTACCTTTCTTGAACTCTTCTAGCATTGCGTCCAGCTTGGTGTCATTGAAGACAAAGTGCAGAGGGTGGCTGTAGAATTTTGTAATTGTTTTCAGAGGAGTGCAGTCATCTGGGTCCACGAAGGCCAGGTCTTTGACAAAGAGGAGGTCCACAATGTTGCACCTCTCCCCCTCAAACACCGGGATGCGCGTGTACCCGCTCTCCATGATCTCGGACATGGTGTTAAAATCAAGGACCGCATCAGCTGCAATCATAAAGCAGTCACGCAGAGGTGTCATCACATCCTCTACGGTCTTAGTCCTGAGTTCCAGAGCACCCTGGATGATGTTCAGCTCCTCTTTGACCAAATCATTGTATGGGTCGGTAACCCTGAGCATCTCAAGGAGCTTCTCTCTATTGTACACCGTGCCAATCTCCTGTCCTAGAACATGGTCTAAAAGTTTACTGACAGGATATGATGCAGGAAAAGTAAGGATCATGAAGAACTTGGTTAAAATCAGGGTGTTTGCACCAACAGCAAGCCCGTGCCTTGAGCATATTGCCTGTGGCACAATTTCTCCAAATATTACAATTCCAATGGTTGATACAACCACTGCGATCAGACCAGAGCCTGCAATATCATCCAGCAAAATAGTTAAAGTGGTGTTCACGAGGACGTTCCCCAAAAGCAGTGAGCAGAGCAGATAATTTCCTTGACTCCTCACAGGTTCAATCTTGTTTGCATATTTTTTTTCCTTCTCTGTGCCACAGTTCTGCACTATCCTGAGCTCCATGGGGTCGAGTGCCATGAGCCCTAAATTCAGTCCACTGAACATACCGGACAAGCACAACAGCATTGCAATAAATATTACCTGCAGCCAAAAAGGCAGCAAGAACTTCCTTTCCTCCACAACGAGCATTTTGGTGTCATGCCCCTCGTGGTAAATCCAGATGTTTTCAGCCCATCCGTCGTTCATAACACTTGGAGCAGGTGCTGGTGCGGCAATGCACATGTAGTACACTTTGCTCTTCTCTGTTTTCCGCAGAGGTTTTACTTCTATCTCGATGACGCCGGACGTCGATCGGCTCACATCCACGTTGGGAAGAATGATGATATCTGACGTACGGATGCCACAAGGCTGGAAGGCAGTTGGACCGTCTGCGACTGCGGACACGCTGCTGCGCTCCTGTTCCGTGAAGGCGATCTTGGACCACGTCTCGTTGTTAATGTTCTGCCCGAAGAGCCGCAACTTCACCCGCGATCTCTCGCTAACGCGCAATAAGCCTTTATCCATGAATGACACGTCGTCAGTGTCTTCCAGACGCAGGCCGATGATGACGGTCTCCTCCGCCACCTCTCTGCCGTCCGAGCGGTTTATCAGACCGCCGGTGACAAATAATAAAATAGCAGTCAGCGATCTAACCGGGCTGAGCGCCGCCATATTAGAAGTGGGCAAATGCAGTACGCTGCTTTGCCCTATTCACATGGGGCAAGATTTTGCTGAATGAAAACTGGATGCAGCGTTTAGAGAGAGTCCGAGTCCGCCTTCATCTTAACTACGAGCTGTCCTGTGTGAGGCGATAAGATTGACATAACGCACCGCGGCTCACAGCAGCCCGCTGACACTCCAGCGCGCTCTTAGAAAATCTACTGTTATTCCACTCCAGCGCGCTGCTGACTGACGGAGACTTGGACCAATCCGGAGCAGGCACACCAATGAAGGTGGGAACAAACTAAACGCACAGCAAATGACGTTATGCAAAAAAAGTGAGAAGCTTCTTTTTTTTAAATCGTTTTTAATGAGTTCTTAATTGTAGCCAGAACAAACAAAAAAGGGAGTTCGTGCATAACTGTCCATGACTTCACCAGAAGTAAGTATGATATTGTATGGAAAATACACTGAAAATAATATAGAACCCAGAGGACAGCTACACATGCACACAGTATGTAAGCTGGAGAAGCACCATCATACCCATTAATCTTCTTTGAAATGCTCATTTATGCAGATGTCTAATCAGTCAGTCATGTTACAGCAGCACACACAACCATGTACATACAGGCCTTCGGTTAATGGCCACATCAAGAATCACAAATGGGGAAATGTGATCTCTGTGACTAACCATTGTTATTGATTCCAAGCTGATTTGGACTGGAAGTTTCTGATTACTGTTCTTGACTGACATGAGTAGAACCAAATGTGGCCTTCTGCTGTTGCAGCTCATCCACCTCAAGGTTGACTCTTAAGTCTGGTGGGAAAATCCCAGGAGATCAGTGTTTTCTGAAATACTCAATCCAGCCCATGGAGTTCCAATATCAAAGTCATATCAGGTCACAGAGCTGAACGTTAACTGAAGCTTTTGGCCAAATGATTGGCTGATTGTTATAAGCTCATATATTAGCTGCTGATGAGAGAGATCATAGCAGAATGACCAAACTGATATGAGCTGACAGGAAGTTGACAGTAAGTCATGTGAAAACTCTTTATACTGTGGAAAGCAGAAAAGTGTCTCAGCATGCACAAAACACTCACAGCGAAGTGGATGGGCAACAGCACATCCCACAGATGACTGATCGGATTGCAGCCCCATACACAGTAATTGTGTTTTGACACCTTTCTATTATAGGCAGCAACTTTTTCAGCAATTTGTGGTACAGAAGCTCTTTGCTCTACCAGATGGGCTAGCCTTTTATCCCCATGTGCACCAATGAGTCTTGGGTTCATGAATTTTGTTAGGTGAAAACCACTGCATACTGGGAAATTTTACAACATTTGTCTGTAGATGGAGCCAAATCCATCAATCATAACTCTACTAGATATTCATGTTAGCTGTGCCTTGTTAGGAGTAAAGCAATGTCAGCAGCTGTAGGTAAAGGAAGTAAAACTTATCTATCTAATTTGATCTATTTCCCTGATTTGTCAGGCTCCAGACACGTGCTCCAAAGACAAATAGAGCTAGGTAAAACTCGGTTATGTTTGTTCATTTTTATTTTAACAATAATAATCCATGAACAAATATGAAAAAACAAAACAAAAAACAAACTAACAAAAAAAAAACAACAACAACACACATCCACACTTCCAAAACATAATTTAAAAACTTTAGTTAACTTAACTTACACTTAATTATCTGTCCAAACAGATAGGACCCACTTTCTTTTATCTCTTTACTGCATTACCTGGCATAAAGTTCTCTCTCTCTCTCTTGGCTGGACCTTGTGGACTGATAAAGATGGATTCTCAGAACTGGGAGAGTCTCTCAGGGGCACCATCAGGGAGTATTAACTTTTAAACAGGTTACCCCTGAGCATGAGCATGTCACACTACTTGGTCTGCAGTATAAACTGTGTAGCTAACATGGCAATTCATGGTACTAGCATGGAAGGAAGAGACAGCAAAATTTAAATGTCTGCACACTCACTATGGCTGCTAATCAAAATAACATAACACAGACATACAAATAAAAAGAAAAATACAAACTTCAACTTGTCTGAGGTCTGAGAAGCTAAAACAACACACTAACAGACCAAATTATTTCCCAGCTTTTTTTCTAGTTGCCTTACTGTTATACTATATTCTTAAAATAACCCGTCTACTATGTGGCGTTAGAAGCAGTAATCCAGAAACCCCCCCCCCCCCAACAGCTTTTACCAGCAAACACTAAGCTCTAACAATTTAACAAGCCCTGCTTACGTATTTTTCCTAAATTATATAAAATAATTATATTAAATAAATTATATATCTAGTAATAGAATCTTGTATAGCCATTGGAGAAGATAACTAATAACCCCACTCTGGATGTGTCTGGATTTGTTTAAAAAGTGAAAAGCAGTTCAAATTGAAACATTATCACTTTATGGCTTGGCATAATAAAAACTATCAGTTTATAAAAAGTGCAATAGCGTTAAAATGTACATACAGAAAGTTACAACCATTCAAGGCCATGATGGTGCAATCAACTCCAACACAATAATCTAGATCATCAATCCACTTTCTATATATTCAGATTACATACTTTTTATGCTCTTATTTCAAGGCTTTTAACAGATATATACTGCATGATGAATGTTAAAAATTATAAGAATTATCGGACTACAGAAAAGTAGAATGATGGTTTTATACCTAAACCACGTTTGGCACCACAGTACTCTGAAAACCATTGGAAACATTTTAGCATATAGAGAAATAATATAATGATAAATGTTAGATATAGAAAATATAAGAATAATTAAAATAGAAGCATAATCTTTAAAAGTGTTGATTCATTGTGAGTTTTTTTGGCACAATAACAGCTGGTTGTGTCTAAATGCTTGTGCAGAGATAAGTGAAAACCCTGAAGTGTAATCCAAAGCTTTCTGGGAGTAATGATCAAGGCTATGCTCTAGGACAGACATCTGTTTGACCTTGCTGATGTGCTAGTGATATTGGATGTGCCTTTATTACACATTCAACTGATGTTCCTGTAGAGAACATGCAAGTTCACTCAAATAAGTAACAATGTTTATACAAAGACATTTATTCATGAACACAAATAGACAATAAATTAACATGCAAGTCTGTGGACACCGGTATTACAGTTTTTCAAAAGCAAGCTCATTTAATAATAAAAGTTACCAAGATAACAACAACAACAACAAAATCTCAACAGAATGTTGTTTTAGAAATTAAACAACAAAAAAGACAAATCTATACTACACAAGAGATGTTACCTCAAGGTCATGAGGTATACTGAGAAGGCAATCAAAGCACGTGTGTCTCTGAAGCTCAAACACCCTGCACAAGGTGTCAACAAACCAAAGTCCAAGTTAAACATGTCAACAGCAAAGCTTTTTGGTGCATTATTTAAATAAGTGTCCAAGCTGGTCTTGAAGGTTTCTGGAGTGCTCCACGCTGTTAAAAAGGTTAAAGGACAGACAGATATAATCACTGCTTGTTTTGACATTAAATGACAGATGTAGCCACCATAACAACTGTCAACAGTGTTTCTATTTTGACTTACTTCTTTTGGATGGCTTCTTGCCTAAACAAAGAAGACAAGATAGGCACGATTGTTTAGACTTGAGCTGTATTTTAAATACAGTGTCTGGAATATAAATCTAGATTAGATGCAGTGGAGTTATTTATACTCACTGATATTGCAAATGAGTAGTTATTATGGACATTTTCCTTAGACTCTGAAACACAAGAATAATTCCCAAAACGCTGTTTACTTTACTTTCCTCTGACGTTAATTTGATAAAGAACTTTTATACACGTTTAAAAATGTTATGTTTATTTGCCTAAATTAATAAGAAAAAAAGAATAAAAATTACATCCTCGGAGTGCAGAATGGCATCTTCTTGGATAACCATATTTCTTGCTGCCTGACCGAGAAGCTGCAAAACCACAGTAAATAACAGACAAGATTAAAACAGATAGAGTCATGAAATATCCAGCTGACGTTAAAGGCTCTAACATCAGAAGTTACTAATGTTAATCTGTCACTAAAATAAAATCCTCGCACGTGAAAACATGCCTGGCAATAAAGCTCTTTATGATTCTGATTCTGATCTGATGCTAACAACGTCTACAAAGCTAAGCTGCTAAGTTAGCTTAGTTTAGGTAGCAACGGAGTTTTAGCACAGTTTGAACAGTTACCTCTTGGCTGCGAGATCCCTTTAATACTTGGCGAGTAAGAGCAATCACATCTCCACTACAAGAACCGACTTTATCGGATAATAAACCTTTAACAGACTGACCAAAGCGAGGCTGCGGCTCTGAGGAAGCCATGGATGAAAACTACGGAGCAACTCGAGGGACAAAAGGGAGGGACTGTGTAAAAAAAACAACAACAACAAAAAAAAGACAAAACGGCCCTATTATGAAATCCCCCCAAAACTACATTATTACGTTATTTAAAAATATATAAACAAGTAAATAAAATAAATAAATAAATAAATAAATAAATAACGGATTTAATTGTTTAAGCGTTAAATAGTACTACCTTACTCTTCCATTTTTTCCTTCAATGCATTTTTAATGTTAAAACACTTTTCTTATTTTATTGAATCCTGCACGTGCCGAGTCATTTCTCCTATTTCCTGTTTTAATCATGCAGCATTTCCTAATCTACTCACGTGTTATAAGATAATAAGAGGCGTGCCACAAAGAGCGCTGACTGCAGTATTCCCTTAGTAAACACAATACATCAATCCGCTTTAAGATCTGTTTACAAGCTGTGGTTGATGCAGTGCATTTCTAGCTAGCACTGCAAGGTAGACAGGATGCCAGTCCAGTGCAACATTTCATTTACACACATTCACTCTTAGCAGAGCTACTATGCCTTTGTGCATGTGTTTGACCAGTGGGATAAAACTGGAGAACCTGGAGGAAACACAGACAATATGCAAAACTTCATACAGACAGTAACCCAAGTAATCGACGCTACCCACAATACTTAAGTATACAGAAATTATAGTGCTTTATTAATGCTGTGTGATGGCTAGAAACAAGCTCTAGTTCAGTCATAGTTTACAAACATTTTTGTGGAATAGGTACAGAACCATTATAAAGCATGTACATACATCAGACAGCCATAACATTAAAACCACCTGCTTAATATAGTGTAGGACCCCTTTTCTGCCAGAATAGCTCTGACCAATCGAGGCATGGATTCTACAAAACCTCTGAAGATGCGCTATAGTGTCTGACACCAAGATGTCAGCTGCAGGTCCTTGCGAGGACATTATACAGATCTTGGGAGTTTGGAGGCCAACACCTTGAACTTTTTGTCCTGTTACTTAAAACATTTCTGAACATTTTTTTGCAGTGTGGCAAAGAGTATTATTCCACAGAATCAGGCCACTGCCATTATGGAGTATTGTTACCATGAATGGGGGTTCTTGGTCTGCGACAATACTTAGGTAAGTGGTACATATCAAAGGAACATCCACATCATGAATTGTATTCCTCTTTTGCAACAAACATTTGTAACAGTATTATTTCAATTACAATTATGAAATTTTAAAGATTTATTCATATGTTTAATGTTATGGAAAATATTCTAGACACGTTCCTTTTATCACTTTTTTTATCAGTCTTTCAATAATCAGCATTTATCTTTTGTAAATAAAAAACATCTAAAACCTATTTCTAGATTTTTTTTTTATTTTTATTTTTTTACCAATTTCAAGCTTGTTGTAATGGCA
Source organism: Tachysurus fulvidraco (assembly GCF_022655615.1). NCBI lineage: Eukaryota > Metazoa > Chordata > Actinopteri > Siluriformes > Bagridae > Tachysurus > Tachysurus fulvidraco. The sequence continues at coordinate 16,720,662 of NC_062521.1, forward strand.
GAATTTTAGAAAAAGGCCAAATTACCTACCACTAAAACAAGCAAAGCTTGAAATGAGAAAAAATGTCTAGAAATAGGTTCAATAATCTTATGTGTGTTAATGTAATGTTACAATGGAAAATTCAAGATACATTTAACTATATTCTAGATATTTACACTTGCAAATGACTTTGCAGTGTAATGACTGATTCTGTGTCTATGTCTAGATATGAAAAATATGTGAAGTATTAAATTTTTATGCATAAGGTGACATTGTAAATCCAGAGAATACTTGGATACAAGCTGACTAGCGCCATTCTTCTGAGTTTAAAATGACATTGACTGTTAAAGATAGCTGAGGTGAAACATTTTGAGGTCAAGGAGGTGACATTGAGGAAGGAATATAAAATACCCGTGTAAGCTTTCTCAAAGCCTGTGGAGTGCCTTGATGTAGGTCGAACTGAAATTACTGAATACCTGAGCATGGCATGGCTTATTTGTTTTTTTATATTTGCTGCAGCAATCATAGTGGCTCTTTATCTGAGGAAAATCCATGGCTTTCTGGTAGATGAGAGAGCTCCTCCAAACCTTCCATCTCTCCCAATCATTGGGAGTCTTCTGAGCCTAAGGAGTGACAGCGCACCACATATTTTCTTTCAGCAACTGCAAAAGAAATATGGAGATATTTATTCGCTTATGATGGGCTCTCATAAAGTTATCATCGTCAACAGCTATCACCATGCAAAAGACGTCCTGCTTAAAAAAGGGAAAATATTTGCAGGAAGACCACGCACTGTAAGTAACCTGTATCTGTCTGAGATCCCTAGCAATACATTTAGTTCATTATGTTGTTACTGAACAAGGTAAAGAGTTTTCCAGTGATGAACAACCATATGAAAATTTCTCTTTTCAAGGTTACTACAGACATTTTAACACGAGATGGGAAAGACATAGCATTTGCTGACTATAGTGCCACATGGAAGTTTCATCGAAAAATTGTGCACGGAGCCCTGAGCATGTTTGGAGAGGGAACTGCATCTATCGAGAAAATAAGTAAGATAAAAACAGATAAACATCAGATATAGTACAATTCCAAAGCTATGATTCCCTTGACATAACATTCTGAGGACAGGGAGATATTCTTGAGAAATATGTAAAGTTATAACACTCAGCATCTGTTTACACTGTTATAACACTTTCTTCTGTTCCTCCTAGTTTGCCAAGAGGCGAGCTCTATGTGTGAAACCCTCACTACCCTGCAGAGCTCTGCAGTAGACTTATCCCCAGAGCTGACCCGTGCTGTTACAAACGTAGTATGTACACTCTGTTTTAGCTCCTCATATAAACGTGGAGATCCTGAGTTTGAAGCTATGCTCCAGTACAGCCAGGGAATTGTGGACACAGTTGCCAAGGATAGTTTGGTAGATATCTTTCCTTGGCTCCAGGTGAACCTTTCTCTCAAAGTACAACACAACAAATAAACTTTACAGACAATATACTTCACTTCAACATATCTACAACCAATCACTGTTTTCTGTGTAGCTCTTTCCAAATGAAGACCTCAGAATTCTAAGGCGTTGTGTCTCCATTAGAGACAAACTCCTTCAGAAGAAATATGATGAACACAAGGTAAAACACAGCTATCTACACGGATATCATTATTTACTTGACCTTACTTGAGATTTGTCTCCATCTACAGGAGGACTTTAGTGATAACATCCAGCGAGATCTGTTGGATGCCCTACTGCGTGCCAAACACAGCTCTGAGAATAACAACACCAGCACCCAGGATGTCAGTCTTTCTGATGATCATCTACTTATGACTGTCGGAGATATTTTTGGTGCTGGTGTGGAGACTACAACCACTGTACTGAAGTGGTCCATTCTTTATCTTGTTCATCATCCACAGGTAACTTATTATTTCATCATCATGTCTAATTAGTCATGAAATACCAAATAATGAATATAAACTTTTACAGCATCATTACCAATATAGTTGAATTACTTGTGATTTGTTATATAAAAAGCGTGACAGTGTTCTCTTTATATTTTCCAGGTTCAATTAAAAATTCAAGAGGAGTTGGACACTAAGATTGGGAAGGACAGGCACCCCCAGATTAATGACCGAGGAAATCTTCCCTACCTGGAAGCCACAATCAGAGAGGTGCTTAGAATCCAGCCAGTCTCGCCACTTCTCATCCCTCACGTCGCTCTCTCAGATGCAAAGTAATTCCATATCACTTTGTACTCAAATTAAAACAGGTGAAGCCTGTCACACACAGTTTATATATGGCTATTGCTCTCATCCTGTCTGTAATATTCCTACAGTATAGGAGAATACACTGTACAGAAAGGGACAAGAGTCATCATCAATCTGTGGTCTTTGCACCATGATGAAAAAGAGTGGAAAAACCCAGAACTCTTTAAACCAGGTAAATGAAAACAGAATTTAGAGCCACTGTGGTCTATTAAATACTTTTTTATTTCTGCTGCTGTATTACTTTGCCTAACTTTTATTTATTTATTTTTAAATTTCAGAGCGTTTCCTGAATGAGGAAGGCAACAGTCTGTGCTGCCCATCACTCAGTTATCTACCATTTGGTGCTGGAGTGCGTGTCTGTCTTGGTGAGGCTCTGGCCAAATTGGAGCTATTCCTCTTCATGTCATGGATTCTGCAAAGGTTCACTCTGGAGGTGCCCGCTGGTCAGCCTCTGCCTGAGCTAAAGGGCAAATTCGGAGTTGTTCTTCAACCCCAGAGGTATAAAGTCATTGCAAGGCTCAGGACAGGCTGGGAAAAACAGCTACAGAAACAAGAGTCAGGCTAAGATGTACATTTTTCTTTTTTATACTCATACGCTAGTAGTTAAAAAAAAAAAAAAGAACAGAAGTTTTTTTTTGTCTTAACCCTTGTGTTGAGTTTGCTACATAGCAGTGGATGTACTGTATGGGTTGTGTTGACTTCGGGCAACAGAGACAGAAAATAACATTAAAAATGTCCAGCTGTGGAACAGTAAAAACTCCACTTCTCTTGCCTGGGGTCGCCCCTAAAAGCAGGCATGTGTAATCATGTACGAGTGCAAATAAGACATGGAATAATGTACATAACTACAACCAAATTCACCAATTGTTTAATTCTTTTCTTCAAAAAGTTGGTGTGGTTTATGTCACTCTGTCTGTATTGTTTATTCTTGGACAATATGACCAGAAAATAACTGTAATACATGCAATAATCATCCTTTTTCCATGTTCAATAGAGAAACATGATCTACTATATAACATGAGCCAATATCCTGGTGTCTCTTTTTACAATATTTCTGCCATATTTGTCAGAATTCAGAAAATATAACCATAAATAAACAGTTATCACAAAACACATATGGTGTTTATAGGTGTTTTATTTGTAATGTACATTATTTGTTACTGATTCATTTGGTTGAGGATTCATACAAAAATGTTACACATAGCCGAAAATGCAGGTTTTATAAAAAGGCAACTACAGATACAAAACTAATATATAGTACCAAGTCTCATGTCAAAGCTAAACGTAAAGAGCAATTTCCTTCTAAATCCTTCGTAACCTTAGAGCAAACAAACTCAATGGATTGATTTTAAAACAGTGCAATGACACCTTATTGAGGCAAAAAAAAAAAAGAGAAAATCATATTGTAATGATCAACTAATTCTGATTTCCTCTTTATAAACAATATATATTTTTTGGTCTTAAGATGGGAAACTGAAGAGGACGTGTGAGTATATATTACCCTTTTATCAATATACTATCCAGGTTAAGCACCCCAAAAAAATAAGAAACAAGTCTGTCTATAAAAGGTACACAAACGCTTCTGAACACAAAAAACTTCATGTGCTAGAAAATTACATCTTTAAATGTTTGAACTAGTCTTTAAGGTTTTGTTTAAATTTGTTTAAATTAAACTGCTTAAGAAGGAAGCTACAGTATCTGATTTATAATATTTGTTTAAGATGTCTCTCCTCGACCTGTTCAGACACCCTTGCCTGGCACCATCTCTGAAGCTCACGTGTGTCCTTTGAACCGATCACTATCTAAACACCCTGTATCGCTGGAAGCCTTACTGATTATGCAGACCAAAGGTCAAATAAACATACTTCCTCAAAGAACAAGTGACTTTAAATTGCTCCTCTCTGTCTCTCTCTCTCTCTCTCACACACACACACACGACAGTGTAGGAATGCAGTGGAGCAGCTTTGAGCAGTCTCTATTGCCACAGTAAAACAAAACCTGACATCCTTTTTACCACCTTAAAGCAAAATATATATTTTTTTTTACTAGACTTAAAAAGATAAACACAGAATGATCCGTGAAGTCGGGGCCTTTAAACCCAAGTCACCTTATGTGGACGGGATCCAATTAAAAAAAAAGCTTTATAACCTTTTCTGCGATCAGCATTATCTGCTGTTGATAGCACCATAACACTTTCACACTGCAAAAAAACAAAACAAACCAAACAAAAAAAAAAGCAATATATTACCAATCCGGTACCATTATAAGGCTATTCTGTTAGCAACTGTGGTATAAAGAAAAAGACATTCCATAATCTTCCATAATCACGTTAACCATACAGCTGAGAGAACAGTCCTGATTAAAACATTACAGCAATCTGTGTCTGAAACACTCCGGAAATAAAGTTCTATTAATCCACACTGGCCATGAATTCTAATTTCTAGAAGAATCTCATTGAAATATTCCAATATGGCAAATAATAAGAAAACAACAAATGCACCAAAATATGCGAGCCACGTTACCAGAAAATATTACACAGTATATGAAATTTTCATTTATTCATTTTTTTTTACTACTACTCTGCTTAACTAATGCCAGTCTCTATTGCTTTCTTTCTGAATGCAATGTGAAAAACTCATTCTTTATATTATTTATTAAAAAAGTCAAAAGTTGAATCCACATATATGCACACACATGCCAGCCAGATTAAGAGCAAATATACCGATTAAAGAATCTTTGAGAAAAAAAAAAGGCCACCGTGGCACTGTTACAGTATGTCCAACATCTGACAGGTTATATTAAGAAGGCAGAAAGAAATACGTTAAATGTTAGAAACTGGCAGAGTCTGGACGAATTATGCGATCTAAAGAGACAGTCTTCATATCTTCTTTTCCTCATATTTATGCAGTGCAAGCTCTTGTGTCTTTTGTGAGGATTAGCATGACTATATATTCACATTCAGATATCAGATACTCTTGTATTCCTTAAATTCTTTGATTAGATGTTATCTTTTTTGCAATAACAATGATCCTTTATATTTATGTTCTTTCTTTTTTTTCCCTTTTCTTTTATCTCTATGTACAGCACTTTGGCCAGCACAGGTGGATTTTAAATGTGCTTTATAAATAAAATTGTATTGAATCCAGTTAAATTCTTTACTATTTAAAATAGATGCTTATTGAATATACACTACACAGCTAAAAGAATGTAGACACATGACCATCCATAAGTACCATTCGAAAACCATAAACATTATGAGTTAGTGCTCATTATACTATTGTAATTACCCCTGATCATCTAGGAAAAATGATTGGAGTGCAGAATTTCAGATTTACCCATTTAGCCACAAGAGCAATAGTGAGGTCAGGTACAAGTGAGAAAATCCTGGTGTGCAGACAGGTGTTCAGTGGGGTTAAAGTCAAGGCTATGTGCAGGTCACTGGGTTCTTCAACACCTACTTTGCCCAACCAAGTGTTTGTGTGCCCCATTTCTTTGTGTACAAGGGCACGGTCACTTAGTTCCAGTATAATGTATTGTAATGCTACAGAATAGGATGATGCTATGGAAAAGGAATCCTATACAACAATGCTTCAAACTTTGTTTGGTGTGATGGTCAGGTGTCCACATATATTTAGTCATATACAACATAATAAAAGTTCAAATTACAGTGTTAGAGTGATATATTGGGGCAGATTTAAAATAAAGTAAAAAACAATCATCTTGTCTGTATACCTAGCACCCAGTCAGTTACCAGTCGGTTGTGAAAACGGTGTTATTGGTTTTGTCCAAATTTAAAAAAACCTTATTTATTAAAGGGGGAATAAACTAATGGCAAAAATCTGTGTGCATTTTGGGGTTTAAATAAATTAATTCCAGTTTAAGATATATAATGAATTTCCCTGTACAAACAATGTCAGCTTACAACAGCAGCTCCAACTTCACTCATTATTTAAATATTTGCATCAGCCTTAGAAACCTCTTGTTTGTTGAAAACAAGCAGTGACCCTTACTGGGTCTATTAAGTAGAAAACAAAATTACCTATACTTTCTTCAGAGTAGTTTGCAAAGATTATAAGACTAGCAATTGAATAAGTTTCTTTTCTGCAGTGTTCTTTAAACATGTCTTTGCTGGATTTTAGATGAATCTAACAACACTGCATAACATTCACACTTCCAACACACAGCCAAAGCAACAGTACAGTGAAAAAGTAAAAGGAGACAGAAAACCACAGAGAGTCACTTTAGTATGTGGTGTTGCTTAGTTTTGAGAATCTGCACTGTTGCCTTGCTGTGAAGCCTCCTGTTCATTAATGGTGTGTAACTGGAGGCTGATAGGGAGACGGTGGAGAGGGGGATCTCTGTGCTCAGGGCTTCTTTCTGGGCCAACGAAGCCCTGTTCCTCATCACCTGGCCCTTGTAGGTTATCATTATGGGGGTTGCAACTATCACAGAAGTCCTGCTTCTGTAATTCCTCTCGGTCCAAAAGTCCTTCAAGTTCCTTCATCTCATCCTCTTCCTCATACTCTCCTTCCCCTGGACCACGGCTGCATATACACACCTCGATTCCTGAGTCTCCGGTAAAGCGTCTATGGCGCCCCACTGTCTTGTCCTTGCTCTCAGTACAACAATCAAGCCCTTGATCTCCAGACTTTAAGGGTTCTTTGTCAGTCTTACTTATCTCAGGTGAAGTAGCAGATGCCACCTGCTGCTGCTGGCTGTCCTCCTCAAAGCTCAGGTAGGGTTTGTGCGCATCACCTGTTGGCCGATGAGCAGGAGGGCGAGTGGTCTCTTCGATGCAGTGCATAGTTGAGTTGCCCTCTGATGCAGTGGCTGTGGAGCCTGTCTGTAGCGATGGGCACAGCTCATTGTTTTGTTCAGGGCTCACTGAATCTGTGCTTTGACCTAGTTGTGAGACACTGTATGGAGGAGGAGGTGTCGGGGGTCTGTTCTCCACCTCCTCATATGCAGGTAAGAGGTAGCTGGGAAGAAACCCTGAAAGCAAAATAATGGATGGTAAATGTTTAAATATCATTGTTTTAAATTCCCCATAGTCTTGAAGTCCATCCTACTCCTAGGAAACTTGGTAATTAAAACAAAAAATTCGATTTGTTTCTTAATTTCTGACTTTTACTGCGTGTCCAAGAAGTAAAATGTCCAGGCTTCGGATGTGAGACATAATTTTGCGTTTGTGCTCATCTAAACATCATTACTTAGTTAAAATACTGTCAATACTGAGGATCAGGTATTCATGTAAGATTTACAGGCAGGTTTTAAGGGGGGGTGTGGGGTGTGTGTTTTAAATCTGTTTCTACACTTGTCGTATAAAACTACTGATGATGCATGTGTTTCAATGCACACCTTGTTGCAAAACATCTTAAAGGCATCTCCGATTTTTGAAAGCCAATGTCAACATTTGAAATCACCAAAACAAACACGTCCCTAACCCAAATGGGTCCCACCCCTGTATTGATAGCTCCGCCCACACATACATACGCAACCCAGGCAAAGAATGGAAAGAAATGTCTATCATAGCTGAAGGGAAGAACAATACAACTGCAGATAAACAAGCAAGCAAAAATGACAAAAGCATAAACATGCAAAGGACGGCATATATTAGATCTGTGAAACAAAGCAAAACCAACGTTACTCACCTATCCAGAAGGAAAAAAGCAACCTCGGCATCTTAAGTAAAGTTGAATTTCCAGAGTCAATAACCCCTGAGCTAAACGCGGTTGTAGCTGCATCTCTACATTACTATGATAGAAAAGAGGTGTTATTTGTGTAGTAACAGTGTTTAGCTCAGGAGTTATTGACTCGAGAAACTCCAGTCGGTGAATAGGCGGCCAACTTCCCACTCCTTCAGTTCTCTCCAGCGCTGGAAAGCTGATCCTATATTAACACGGGTCCTACTTCTTGTATTATTGTTTTTTTTATTAAGCCTTTTTTCGCTTTCTTTTTGTTTTTATCCTAAACGACTCTTCTTTTTTTTTTTTTACATTCATTATATAAAATTAAATTTGTTTGTGATTAGATACTTACAAATTATATTCATAACTAATTCATTACTGTTTATTTATTTAATTATTAGTATTTTTTAATTGTGCCTTCTTGTGTGTTAGTGTTCAAAAGCAAACCAGCTACGTTCCATCACTGACCGGACTGACAACATTAAAATCATTCTTGCTTGACATCATCCTGATTTGTATTCAGGGTTGACTGAGACAATATGGCCACTTTTGTTATTAATATAGTATAGTTCACTTCTCAATTCATATTTTTCATTGCCAATTTTACATTTTCATACATTTCTTTTGCTTTAATTGAAATTTAACTGTGGTGTTGTTTTGAAATGCTCAACACATTAAAAAAAAGGCACAGATATCGAGTGCCATACTGACAGAACAGTCTACATGTGGGAGAAAAAACTAAACTAGAAATCATCAGGTTACTCACTGTAGTAAAAGGGCAGTGAGGTGTAGTTGTGAACCTCTCTGTAGGCAATGAGGTTGATCTCATGTTGCCGCTGCTGCTGTTGCAAGCGATGCTTGGTACGACGATGATGGCAAACACAACAGCAGCTCAGGATAATGATGACAGTCCAGACCAGCCAGAACCCTAAAAAATAGAGAACGATATGCTTTTTGTTTGCTAGTTCTGTACATTCATTTATTCATTCAAATTTCACTAAACACTTTATACTACAGTATTTACTGCTCCATTTATATATTTTACTGTTATGGAAAATCTAAGTTAGTGCCATTTCTCTCATAACAGCTATTAAGGATAGTTTATGGTCTCAACAACCTCATTGTTTCTCTCACTCCTTTTCTCAAGTTATTAAAACAAAAATTCAACTTGTCCTACTGTAAAAAAAAAAAACTTTACAACAATATTAAAAAGCACAATGATATAAACCTAACATTTATGTTACAAGTGGAGCTACGTGTTAGAGCTGTAAGAGTATAGAAAATTAAAAATGTACCCCTTTTGATCTGAAAATACAACAGCACTGTGATGTACACAACAATAACATTAAACCAAACAATTAAACGAATAAGCCAGCACATAGCAAGACTTACTTAAATGAGGTAAGTGCTTTCTGACAGAAAAAAACAAATCTACCATTTCAAGGATTTGGCAGAAAACGTGCACAGGTTTTGCTAAGAGGTATTTCCTACTCATTTTCCAGCAGATAAGTTAATCTTCCTTTCCATGAATCACAACCAGTCATGTTCATTAAATCACAACATGTTATCACATACACCAGTTTATTTTAGTATTAAAAACTACAGAGGAAATATAAATGAATTCTAATTTTCAGCTATTTTAAAAGGCATCCGTTGACTTTCACATAATGCAATCAATAATCTGAATATAGCCAGACTACCATGCTATTTTTAAGCACTGCAATAAAAATAACTAACAAGAAATTGACAGAGTAAAATAAAAAATGAAAGATACTACCGATCTTGTAACATGCACAGTCGACTTAGAGTTATAACTCATAATGTCCAACCTTTGATTAAGAAAATGCCAATAAAAATGTTCACTCAACTCATAATTCCTGCTCAGGAACTCAGGACGGTCTCCGCAACATGTTCAACAAGTTATTTCATATTGACATGGCTGCTCACACTATGAAACTAGCTAGCACTAGTAAACAAACTGGCACCTTTTACCTTGAGTGATGCTGCATATACACGTATTTGCTTTAGATCAATATTGATGTGTTATAGATTGGCTTTATGTTAATTGATCTAAAACAAATACTTTATCACAGTTAGTTAGCTAGTTGAAAACAAAAGAAAAACATGAATCTGTCTTTGGTCTTTCTTCGACTTATTTTCTTGAAAACATGGATAAATTTAAAAAACCCTGAAGAAAATGGCCTCCTGCATCGCATAGCAGGTTTTTTCTGGGCTGACTAGGTTATTATCTCTCACATTCATAAAGGTCCCTAAAAACATAGAAAAAAAATATTTTGGTTCGGTGACAATTTCATCCATACCAAATGACACAGCCAAATAAATAAACTTGAATACACAACTGGCATCAAGTCACTAGAGGAAAATTAATTTAACTTGGAGCAGGAAATCTTGCTAGCCAGTGGAAATGTCAGTGTAGCTCAGTGACATAATGAGAACCAGCCTTGTGAAATTTTGTCCCAATAAAAAGGCCAGCCTTTTCTGGTGAGTGGGTTCGGCTGCTCCAAATAGAGAGGCTTAAGGCATCTGTTTATAGGAACTTGACCTGATTGAGTTACACTGGGACAAGTCTGTGTGGACTAGCTGTATTAGATGCTAGATGAAAAACAACGAAGTGTAGCCCTTGACTCAGCAGATGATCCGCCATAATTATCACAGAGATGAGATTAGTCTCTGTGATATCTTAGTCTCTGCAGTAATCCGATAATGCTGCCGGTTTGCCAGTGAGTGTGAACAGCACTGAGCAACAAATGTCAAAAGAAGTCAGTCTTATGAAAGCAAGCTACATCCTTTTTGCAAACAGTGGAGTGTTTCCAACACACACAGTCGGTTCCCAAGTTGCACCTGTGCTACACTCGATGCATAAATGCTGGGGCATTTAGTAGAAGCATGTTTAATAGAATTAAACATGTTGAAAATGTAAATCAGTTATGGAAATCATTTTTTCAATATGTTTGTGTGATACTAAACCTCCTGAATAAGGTGTGACAGGATCTAATAACATAGACAAACATTACAAAGATCCATTACATTAAAAACATTTCATATCCTCTGTTCTCTAACTGAGCTAAAAGGCTGATTCTAAAGAGAAACAGAAAACAAGTGTTAATATAACTAAGACAAGCTGTGAACTTCCAGATCAGTAATAAATAATGATATTGTAGCTTTAATAGCATTAAATAACTATCATTTAATGTGTCTTGATTTTATAAGGTCATGCAGTAAATTTTAAATAAGCAAGTAGCATGAGTTTATAGAAAATGTTTAAGCAGGTTAGTGTGCATAATTAATCTTGGAATTTAATCAAGAATCTTCATAAATCAGTGATTACAACTGTGGTATAAATCATTAACATAATCTAAGCTGAATTCTTGTGACAGATATTCAGTTGAGAATTACCAGTGACAATCATGCCAATAAATCATAACAGATTTAAATCAAAGACAGAAGTGACAGAATTTATTCCTATTCTGATGAATAATAATAATAATAATAATAATAATAATAATAATAATAATAATAATAATAATAATAATAATAAAAACAACACTTGAATCAAAACATGTATAAAAAATTTTTAATGGTCAACCATGGATGTTAGCATAGGTGCACATCTATTTGTCTCTGTTGCCACTTCTACACAACACTTTTCTCAAATTCCTTATGGTATAGAGGAATCCTGAGGCAAACACACTGGGCTGGGGGCAGTGATTGTTCAAACATGACTTACATCACTCTACATACATTTACCATACTCACCAGAACCTAAACAATAAGGAAACAGTAGTGGTACTTACACCATAGCTCATAGTAGTAGCTACAGCACTGAGGCTCTCCACAGCAGTAGCCCGACTCACAGATATAAGTCTGGTTGTTTGTGCCGATGCACAGTGGCTTGTTCTGGGGTGGGGGTGGAGGTCATAAAGAATTAGTGATTGACAAATACTTTTCAATACTATTTTTTTCAGAGGTGCACACGGGATGTCCTGAAAAAGCAGTTGTTTAAAATTAACAGCTTGACCAGTTCCACTTCGATTTTTGTTACAGATGGTCTCACATGTTCCTAAAACACCTTCTTATACAATGAAGAATTCTTTCACAAACTTCAGTCTTTCCCTCGTGTTTTTATTAGACAGCAAAGGTATCCTTCTTGTATACCTCCCATGATAATTACAGTTGTGAAGTCTCTTTCTAATTCATGCACTTTTACATCAACTGTAGCAAGAGAAAAAATGTGATGATATTTTAGAGTTTTTGGAGACTTCTTTAAGCATCTTTTGGTCTGCTGTTTTCTGAATTTGCTTGGACGGCCTGACCTGGCCATGTTGCCAGTTATTTTAAATGTTCTCCATTTGCTAATGATTTTCAGACAATAAAATGGCTGTTTACAAATTCTTTTCAGATCTTTTTATATCCCTTACCAGACTCATAAGCATCAACAATCTTCTTTCTGAAGGCCTCAGAGACCACTTTGGATCTTACCTTGGTGATACCTAAATATCTAAAACTAAAATATCTGAGGTTTAAATAAGGCAAGCTTTATTCAAAATGCTCTGTAACAATAATCATTTGCACCTGATGTGATCCACCTGTAGGTATTTTTATCCATTTTAAAGTACAAATAAATGTGGGTGGTGTCCTTACTTTCTTCTCAAACAAAATAGATTTTAAAATTAAATTTTACAGATCATTTAAAAAAAAAGACCTTTTCTTTGTTTAGTTATACTTCTTGAATCTCCCAATATTGTTAAAATTAAGATGCAATGCCTGTATTTTTAACTATTAGAAAAAAAAAACATGTCCAAATGTATTTCACATGATTGTGTTATATATATATATATATGTATATACACACACACACACACCATTTGAAAACAGGAATCCTAAATCAAGTAAGCCAAGGAAATTAAAGTTAAATGACTTTAAACAGACATGCCCTGTTTCAGTAAAATCAGTGTCACGATGTAAGCACTTCCTGTGGTTGTCTCACCAAAACACTGTTGTTTTAGAGTGAAAACATACTTTACGACAGAGATCCACAGCCTTTACTCTGATCGAAAGGCCATCAAACATCTTAGATTATTGTCAGCTCAATCAAGAACACATGAACACTTCCTCAATTAAATTTAAGGTTTTCTGAAAAGACTTTCTGAATTGTCTTCCCGTCTTCCCTGTTTAGAAATGTAGAACTGGTAAGCACGTATCACATGTATCACACTTTTCAGGTCACTTCAGGGTGTTCAGAGACAACTTCATATTAAAGTTGATTATTTTAAGACTTCCAGTCTACAGCAAAAGCGACTAACATTTGCATTTTCATAATCTGTAGATGTATGCCTCAGGTTTATTTGTGTACATGGTGTTCTGGCCACTACTGTAACAAAATGGTCATTTACCAACATGAACAAATAAAGAAACAAAAAGAAAAATTATGGACTCAGACACTTCCCATAACCCTCTAGTCCTACAGATATTGAACACATTTCCATAGGAGTCGCTTAATGTAAACAGATAGAAATGTTTCTTAACTTAAACATCCGGACACACAAGAAACTTTTTGAGCTGTCATAAACAAAAAAAATAATAAAGCAGACCAGATACAAGAAGTCATGTTATCGAGCCAGGATAAGTCACAACGGTGTTTATCACAAGACTCAATCAGAACGTAAACCTTATTAAATGTAAAAACAACTGATGTGTCTCCCTGTTGACTGAATTAAAAGCTGTTAGCTTAGCAAAGCAAAACAAACCGTTTGGAGTTTTAATAAAAACCTCTCAGCTTTTAAATAATCAACAGTGTCAGCTCTCGGTAAGGAAAGTTAGTTGAAACAAAGTGGCAGATATAATAAATTGTGTGTATTGTTGCCTGACAGCATTCCCAGAGGAGTTTAAAATAAGAGAGCTATAGCACAATAGAGCGGAGGTGAAGCCGAGCACCAGCCGGTGTGTTGTTGTAGCTAACATTTACCTCCGTGACGCCGCCTTCGGCTGTTCCCGAGCTCACGGCTCCAACAACGGCGTTCATCATAAACAGGCCCATTTTCAGCGCTGTACCTTCACTCTCCGACATTCCACACTTTCTCGTGGCTGTCTGTACATCTGCCCGGCGGTATGACATTTACCTCACGACCGAGACACCTTTGTTATTTCTCCTTCTTATTATTTCAACTAATTGGCCAGCTAGCTAGCTAGCTAACTAGCTTAGCCACACAACTCCGAAAGTATACTATTAAGCCACGCCTTCTTCTTACTTTACCATTGGCTAATTTAAGAAGAAACTTCCTGGAGTTAAAGTATCGGTTTTAAGGCATTGGCTACTTGACCTGTCAGTCTTCATCGCCGCTGTCGCTGTCTGTGAGCTTGTACAGGGTGTGACTTTCATAACCAAACTCTTTACTATTGATTGCAAAGACGTCAGGTGATGAGTTAAAGGGAAGGAAAGCAGACTTTACATGCGACGTCATCGTGTTTATTTGTGATAGCATATACCGAGCAGTTTTAACAAACAACAATATAATAATAATAATATTAATAAAATATACATTCTAATTGCCGCATTTTCCCACCTGTGAAATCACCAGTGAAACATTTTAGGGGTAAACAATAATGTAACCAAATGGGTTAAGAAGTAATGAATAAAACACGTTTTATTTAGTAAAGTACACGTTTAAACGTTTATATCACTTTTTATTATTGTGAAATAACCTTACGTACCTTACCTTATCACTTACCTTATAACACCTTCATGTGGTTGTCACGTTGCTGAGAAAACAGACAAATTCGTCTACCTAGAACCCTTTATTGCGTACTGATTATTATAACACCCGATACTCACTCACTCACTCACTCACTCACTCACTCACTCACTCACTCACTCACTCACTCACTCACTCACTCACTCACTCACTCACTCACTCACTCACTCACTCACTCACTCACTCACTCACTCACTCACTCACTCACTCACTCACTCACTCACTCACGCTTATCCGAACTTCTCGGGTCACGGGGAGCCTGTACCTATCTCAGTCGTCATCGGGCATCAAGCTACATCACCTACATATGTCTTATGACAGCAATTGTAATATTTTGCAAGGCCTAATACTTTACTTTGGTTATAGTATTGTAAGGAATAATATTTTAATTATTTCTACTAAGATTTTTTCCAACACAGGATACACCCTGGACGGAGTGCCAACCCATCGCAGGGCACACACACACTCTCATTCACACCCGAGACTCAATCACTTAAATTTTAAAATAAATTCTCTTACAGAAAAGTTCACCATAATCAATGATTATTTACATTTATTAGTCATATAACATTATTCATTTATTATAAGACCATTAGATCATATGGAGTATTATTGACTTACCTGTTGCTATAGAACATTTTTATTAAAAATTTATCTATTTTATTTTTTAATTATTAAAGCAAGCACATTAATATTATTGTGATTTGTGTAACAGCCAACCGTAACTATGAGAGATGTACTCTTATAGAAAATCAATCAATCTTTAGATTTGAGAATTCAATAGATTATATTAGATTTGTTTCGATCCAGTGGTATGTAAGTTATACAAAAATGAGCATAAAACCCAACTGAATTAATTTGAATTAAATATTTTAGAAAGTACAGTCATGATGTGAACCTTCTTGCAAAGTTCTACTTGGGTTCAGTTTCCAAATCGAAAACTGGCACGTCACATCTCTAATTGGCAAGGCTGATGTATCCTGCAATGACAAGAGGAACCTACTTACTCTACTATAAATCAGCTTGAAAGGCTTGCTGAGATGGCCACCATGCTTATGCCACTAGGTGGGGCAATGTTGTAATTCAAGAATAAAGAGAGAATGCACACCCATGTAGCAGCAGCACAGACTTACATTTACATTTATGGCATTTAGCAGACACCCAGATATCCAGAGTGACTTAAAAATGTATTTCAATTTATACAACTGAGTGATTGGGGGTTAAGGGCCTTGCTCCGGGCCCAGCAGTGGCACCTTGGTGGACCCAGGATTTGAACTCATGACCTTCCAATCAATATTCCAACACCTTAAACACTAGTCTACCACATCCCCCATCACCAAGACTTCCCATTACCAATACTTCCCATCACCAAGTAATATCCATGAGGAGACTCTAATTGAGAACTTTCTCTTATGACCAGATGACAGAAGACAGACATTGCCAACATCTAACTGACAGGTCTTTTGCAAACCATTGATTGCAGTCGGTTGACTGTGTAGTGTCCAACGAAGGACAGTTTGTAGAGTGTTCCATGTTTTGCACAGTACATTGTAATGCTAACAAGGGAAAGGCAAGTGAATGCCACAGAGTTCTCTAATGTATCTTCAGAAAAGTGTTTCTAAGGTAAAGAAATAGACAGATAAACTAATGAGAGAAAGCTATCATCAGGCGAAGAGGACAAGCTATCTGTAACTCTGACCACAAGCTGGAAGAAAAAAAGTTGACAGAAGTTAGAAATGGTGAAAAATCACCTAACTTAGTGTATATAAAACATAGATAAACAATTAACATTATGTACAATTTGCACATATTAGACACTTTCTAAAGATATGGAGCAGTTAAAAATTGCCAGGAATTGGACATATGAGCAAATGCCTAAGTAAGTTGTGCTGCTGTCTCCTGCAAGGAGGTTAATATTTTAGAGAAGAAAATTATCCAAAACATACATCTACACAGAAATGCTTACGAGTTCAACACTTAGACCTTGTTAAAAAATCAGAGATTTGAACTGAAGTAGCAGTCCACATCACAAATCTTAAAATGCTCTGCAAAAGCGATGTTCCAAGATCGTGTTAGTATCTCCAATTTTCTTAATCATTGTGAACGAGGAAAGGCCTATTCTAATGTTATTAACTCCAGGTAATGCATCACGAAATGTTAATTAGATGTGTGTTTGGTCATTTTGAAAACAGTAGTTTGGAAAATTAATATACAGTTGTTGCATGCTATTCAGTATCCACCAATAATTCTAGGTTTGCCTGAACATGTACCCTACATGGTTATACACCTAATTATATGCTTCAATTATGTGCCTACACTATTCACTGCATCTTTAATGAAACTTGATGACGAATTAGATACGTTTAACCTATCGTTTTAACCGACTTGTTTGTAGACAATTTTATTTTGACAGACATAAAAATTGGACACACTTTCCCAAGATATATTTATGTCTTTCCATCTCTGGACTATTGCTCCTTAGGTGAGACTCTTTGAACCTTTCCACCAAGTTTAAAGGAACAAAAGCAAACAAATCACATTATTCTTTCAGGAATTTTTCTTGTTCAATGCCTTTCATTTCTCCCCCCTTTTAGGCACTTCTCTCATTCAGAACAGAGAAGTCAATGGTTTCTTACATCCAGGCTTGACAAGTTAGGAGGATACAAGCTAATCCCCTTAATCTGTCTATTCTCCCATGCAGTGCCAAAGGGGAGTGGGACCTGGCGCAAGTAATCCTATAGAAACACAAAAGGATTAGTCCCCAACTCTTAGAGTGACAATCAGGTATCTACTGCCTGATTTGAAAAGTAGGTTCGAGTTTCTTAAATTTTTTTTCTCCTGCCTCTTCTTGGTAAGGACTGCCTTTCACCGAATGTTGATAGGATTCCATGAGAAGAAATGAGGAGGTCTGGATGAAAGGCATTTATTCTTCAGGTCCTACACTAGCAGATGATTGACAGCTCCTGGGCTTCTCCCACAGCAGAGAAGATGGAGAGGTGGAGAAGCATGGTGAGCTCAAGCTGGGACATCTCTTTACCCTCTGCATCAAACCTATTATAATGCAAGCCTATCACATCTAAAGAGAAAAGTCTGACAGATAGATCAAACCGAGTTGCTTCTTTGCACTGTCCATTCTGTATCGCAAAGCAAGAACTTCAGAAAGGCACAAAATATTTGCTATCTTACTTTCTGAAGTTTTTATGCTTTTTTTTTCAATTTTTTTTATTATTATAGCTTAACCATCTTAAATCTGCAATCTTAAAGATAAATATAGGTAAACACAACTTATGTACGCTGTATATAGTCTACTCTTAGTCTGTCATCTTAAAAACATCTTAAACTATACATCCGAGTGGTTATTACTTTAAAATCCTAAGTTAATTTTTAAAGTAAAATGTTCTACTCCATACAGACATGCTGTGAATAATATTTACAGTGCAGCTTTAGGACACTTTAGACCACCACATCCTTATAAAAATATTTTTTATAGGAAAGGCTATTTGAGAAACCTTGTAAGTTGCTTTTACTACCTTTAGATGGCACTATTGTGTAAAATTACCACACTATTTAGACACTTGAATGGGCTGAGGTCTGTTGCTGGCTGTGTGATTAGACACAGCGACACCTGATACTGTGACCACAAGTTAATGCAGTTCTGCCAAGGCATCATCCTGTAGGAAACAGGGGTCACCTGCTCTATAAAGGAAGTCCTTGATTCCATTTAAGTCCAGTGAACTTGGCCAAGCCAAACATGGTGTAACTCTTAACTTCTACTCATGTTACATCCTTCATTCACTTCATCGTGGCTGAGAAGTACAGGTGAATGCAAGTGAATAATGTGTGAAATTAGGTTCATATGTCTATCAGTGTCTATGTTTGTTACTGACAACAATCATTAATCCTCTGCACTTTTTATGGAGTGAAAATAAGTACTTAAAATTGTCTTTTTGCTTATGTTTTCTCTTTATTTAAACAACTTATAGCGGTGTCCTTTGGAAACATTACCATATAATTGTCTGGCAACGTGTGTGTTCACTCTTTTAAGGTACAACATAACATGGAGGATAGTGTTTCTCTTTGCCCAGATGCTTCCAACTGTTTCTCGAACATCTGCCAAGGGAATCGCAGAGTAATTAACACACTGAAGAGGAATAACTGAACCCTGCTCAGATACATGATTCACTTGTAGTAAAAAAGATCCTGAATTTTGTAAACCTTTAAAAGGGATCCAGAGAGATTTTTTTTTTTAAAGTAAACATTCTACACCTGTTTAAAATGTCAGAAAGTGGCTTATTGTGGTGGTATATTTCAGAAGTGCTAAAAATAAGTTCGCCCCTGTATGTACTTTACAATTAACGTATTATCTCTGATGAAACACATTGTACAAGTGAGGCCTGACAGAGGTGAGGCTATCACTCATTCCAAAATAAAACAGAAGGTGCCATGCAGATGCAGCTCTTCATGCTGTGAAGACTTGAAGCTAATGTAATTTTGTGGGAGTCGGAGAACGTCCAAATGTGAGGATCCAAAGGTGTGCCACATAATCCACAAACCCTCTCTGTGCCCGTCTCTGCCCTCCCTTAGAGCCCATACACAGCACTCTATAGATTGTTATACTGCCTCTGCACAATCAGATGCCATTGGTAAAACTCATCACAAACTTATTTCAATTGACTCCAAAAGACATCAGATCCGTTAATAGCCTGTCATGGAAACAATCGAACAAACCACATGTGTTCGAAACATTTACCTTTTCATACCAATTTTAACTGATGCACGTGACAAAAAGATAATGAGTATTTAGTCTATACCATGAATTCAATATCATCCTGTTCATCAATGTTTAAATAAATAAAACATTCTAAAAAACAACAAGCCTGGTCATATTACGTATTACGTTTGTTAGTTTGTTTATAAATAAATTTTATATTAAAACAAACAAACAGATAGAAAAACAAACAAACAAACAAATAAATAAATGGAAATCCAGGAGTGTTCTCCATTTATGTAACTTTCCTGTAAAGGATATTTAGCTCTTGCACAGCCTTTTTCCTTACAGGAAACCTGCAGCTAACTTTGCATGTAATCGACTTCACGTTTGTCTTTGCACTCTTGTACGTACCTCTTAAAATGTGCTTAATTGCTTTATGTTCATTAAAATAGTGATTGTCCTTCTACAAAAAAGATCATACATTTCACGTGATCCTACGTTTTTACATGTAGAACGTTTTAACATATCCTGTAATGCAAATTTAATTGAAACAAACAAGCAATATGGCATCAAGTGGATTGTTAGACCACATGTGAAGAATAAGCAGACTTACTCATGAGAGAATAAATTAATTGTATGAGATAAACGAATCGAGTAAAACATCACATGTGAAGTAAAAACTTTGATTAAAGTTATATCAAAGTTAAATCAAATAGACTTTACATGCAAAGTCTATTTGATTTAACTTTGATATAACTTTAATTTGATTTAACTTTAATATAGTTTTCTGCAAGGCTCAGGACATATATACTGTATAATATGCCACCACGAATAATATTGATTTGCAATGAGGATTTACAGTATATATATATATATATATATATATATATATATGCGCCATTTGGAAGATTCATTCAATAGGTAAAATAAATCATTTAATGTACTCACTTTCTTTTTATCTTCACTGCATGCTTTACCATAAAGGTTGTAAAAAATATGGTCATGTGGGAGAAGACAGGGGAAATGTCAGGCAGGTGGCTGAAATAAAGCAGACGGGTGAAATGGAAAAAGCAAAAGATGCAAAGAGCTTATGAAATGATTATAGAAAAAAAAATAGACTAAGCAAACAGTCAATTTTAATGTTGAAATTGCAAGTAAAATTGTTATTATTAAGAAATATAGAAATCAGTACTCATTTCCACCTGAGCCCAAAAGTAACAGATTATTATTTATTTAACTGACCGCTGTTTCATGTCCCATTAGGCCATATTTCCTGCATTACTGTACAGTCCCTGAACGGAGGTGTAGACATATCTTTAATGTTATATGGGAAAATCAGCTAATGGATTGACCCAGTTTGAATATGATCTCATTTATTCCATCATTGTTCATAAATCACAACCCCAGTGCATTTCCAATGCTAAGGATCCCTTCACTACTAATCTCTTAAACAGCTCTTCAGGTTTTTAGATATAGTATTTAGATGCATAAGAGCATACTGAAGTTAAACTGACTCTGAACATCTATACATGAACTTAGAAAAATATCCTGAAACTCAAGAATGTACATTATAAATACAAATATATAGTAAACGTTTATAAATGCTATCAACGTGTGGATGTTATTTTATCACATTTCTGTATGCATGACTCATGATCATGATTTATGTACGCTTTAAGCCTATTGGATTTTAACTGACGCTTCCGAGGAACGTGATTTCTTTCAGACATTGATGTTATTTACTTAAGGTCTGACTCACATTTGAGGTTTTCCACAGCAACCCAGGAGAGAAAGGAGACCCGAGTAGAGTGTTAAGGGGCAACACCTTTCCAATGTGATCCTCTGTCAGGTCAAATCCAGGGGCTTTAACATTAAAGGAAAAAGACGTTTGTTTTGGAAGGTCTGTGAATTAACCATGTCAGTGCAGGCCCCTGCTCGCTCCCTTTGAATGGTCATTCACTCAGACGCTGGTGCGATGTAAAACAGCATTTAGCACACGTTGAGAAGACACTTGCACTTTGTCTTCTTCCCTCCGGCAAATGTCTGTGCTCTGCCATCATGACCACCAGAGATCCCACGGCCACACACAGGCATTAAGCCTACTGCTGCAAGAATGATCAATTTCTTTTCAACAAAACCTATAGCACAAGTCTCCAAGCTTTCTAATGTGTAATGGATGAAATATTCAATGAAAAGTCTTGTAGCTGGCTTCTTAAAACATCGAACAGCAGTTGGTCTGTTTTCAGTGTCTCAGCTTGCATGTTACAACAGGGTGAGTCATTTCCTTTGAAGCTCTCAAGCCCATTCAGTGTTAAAAGTTTCAAAACATATATATTACAACTCAACAGAAACATGCATTAGAAGCAAAGAGGAAAGCATGCATGCACCTTATCCAAGCTGACCTCTAATATAGCACACATCTTAGGATATAACACTATAATAATCATGTTGCATTTTTCAAAAACCACAGTAGGTGTATTTTGAAAATGTAAACAGTGCTAACGTTTAATATGTAAAATGTAAGCAATGCTGAAGTGCTAAAATTGAACATGAACTATATTTACATGTGCTACTTGAATTATTTTTTTTATTTTAAAAAAGTCTTAAAATGAAACTGGTTATCATGCTGCAAGAATCCACAGAGAAAAGATATAACGAGACATGTTTACAGTATAAAATCTTTATTCCCTAAAGTGGCATCTATACAGAAGAACTGCTGAATAAAAGCAACCCCTTCACAAAGTGACCAGAAGACATACAAAATGCACAAAGCCAAGTCAACCGATTTAACTCATTTTTTAAGGGAGGGAAAAAAACATACAGCTCAAGCACAGCAGGAAAAAAACATTACCGTACTGTATATACGCTTCAGCATAAATGCCCATAGGGGTGTTCAGGCATCTCTGAGCAGTGTTTGTTTTATAACCCCACAGGTCGCTGGCAATGTGTTAAATCCGTTAAAGCTCAGGTCACAGGAGGTCATGAACCCTGCTCCCTCTGCTCCACTCAACAGCCAGTGACACAGATTAGTGAAGAAATGACAACTATCTGCTACTATCTGTGGCACCAATCCAAAGCCACACTGGGTACAGATATTTTAATGGGGTTCCTGAAGTTCTAAGCTGAGGTTTTGGAAGGGTAAAAGGTCAAAGGCTCGATGTCAGACCTGGAGGGAAAAGGTGTTGAAGTTGTGTAATGTGGACTTAAAAGCCAAGGCACATGCGACTGTCTGTGTGTGTGTGTGTGTTTGTTTAGGATTTTGGTGTGAGTGAGCTGTTTTATCTCTTGAGCCTGGGCCCTGAGGTTCTAAAGTCCAGTGAGTAGAGTGCTGAGTCGAGAGCAGCATAAAGGTGTGTGGCATTGAAGCACAGACTGTACACCGGGCTACTGGTGGTGGAGGTGAGCTGGAACATCTGGAATGTTAAACACACTGGGACATTAAATTTGGCTCAACAAAACAACTACACATCATATTTCACAACTAATAAATAAAACTGAAAACACAACCGTGCGCACACACACACACACACACACACACACACTCTCACCTGCAAACAGCGGGTTTGCCGTTTGTCCCACAGACGCACTACGCCATAGTAGGAGGAACCACTGGCGATCATATAGTTATTATCAGTCTTCATACAGTAAAGTGCATTGTCATGAGGCTCCTCCCACTCCATCACACTCTTCCTGTTGACGAGAGCATTTTTACTTGCAGATTTCTCCTAAATGATATTTCATATTGCTTGTGTTATACACTAGACTAACTAACACTACAAAACCAAACCACTCTTTGACTGCTTCCTTTTTTGCACTTTAAGGACAACAAAAGTGTAAACTTGTTTTCCTAATGGTGCTAGATGAAAAAATAGGTGAGATGTGCTAACTCAATCGAGATCAATTCCCCATTAATGTTGGTGATGAATAAATCATGGGAAAGGAGTGTGTGCAACAGACATTAAGGCAGGAGGACCGCAAGGGACAAGGATTCTAGGCTTCTCAGAGATGTGCACAGACATGCATACACTTTTACTGCAAATCATTTTTATGCCTCTCAACTCCTTCTTGTGGTGTAAACAAATATGAACATTCTGACTATTGCCTCAAAACAACTGCTTTGCGTATTGACCTATATGTTATAAATGTAAAAGGACAGAAGCAAGTAAGAATGAACTTTTTTTGTCATGAAAACACAATTAGTGTAATGACAGTGACAATGGTTGTCACTGTTCGTTTCACACTCACACCTGTCACTAGCATTTCACACAATGTGTATTAACTATCCCCTTTCTAGTAATGAGAACAACTTTCACATGATTACTCACTCTGCCTGCGGACTGACCACATACTGGCCCCTGACTGGTCCCACTGTGAATTATTGATATCTTAAGAGGGGACATTTGCGCCTCCCTGAACTCTCCAGGGCCTCTTTCAATCACCTCTGATTTGTTTTACATGGCTGCCCATATGCGATTGTGTGTGGGTGTGTCCCCTGCCATGGCCCGACATAGGGGCCCAGTCTGCCTCACAAGCGGCTCACTGATCCCTCGAGCTCGCCCCGTTGCCCTGGAGATGCACAGCACCATATCAATATGGCCACCGAGTGGTGCAGACCTGGGTGGGTCAGAGTCCTACAGTGAGAGTCCTTCTTAAAGAGGGGGTCCCTTTCAGCAGCCCACAGGAACAATGGTGTCCACCGAGCCAAGAGGAGTCTCAGGCCTGGCTCCCTTTTTGTCTAAATGGTGCTCTATGCACAGGAGGGCTTATTAGATTAACTGAGAACACTAATCTTCCTCACAAGCTCTCAGAGATAGATTCACTAACTAACTTTATTACTCTGTACAGACAAGCCAGGTTCTGTTGACGGAGCAATTCACTCCGAGTCCAATTCAATCCGTGCATTAAGCATGCAGTGCATGAGAAGCAGGGCTTAACATTTTGCCGTACCAAAATGTTAAACAACGGCACACTGACACCTCATAGCACTCTTTTTTCAGGCGAAGGGAGATCCCCTTCTTCTCCTTCCTCACGTACCTGGAGCAAACGCGCAGATCCCAGTAGCGGATAAAGGTGTCATATCCACAGGTGAGGAGCTGGAAGGGAGACTCATACACAATATCCAACACACCTGCACCTCTGCGAAATTTTGTGCCAAGACACGTCACCAGGTCACACCTGTGGGAGAGTGGAGAGAAGACAACACAAGATAAGTTATAGACTGTTCCTCATCAAACATCATGAAAGAAATTGCAGGCATCAAAAAATTACAGGGACCGGCTTCAAAGTTGACACAGGAGAGTACATCTAGTGTGATTGCTCTAGGCCAAAAACAAGCTGTTTAAAAGAAAAAAACAAAAAAACATGTTTTGGAAAAAGAGGTTATTTAACACCTCAGTGCTTGTTCAACATATTATATGCACTCATATGGTTGTCTCAAGGTCTTATGTCTCAGTTGGTATGTTAGTGTGACCAATCTATCAGATGTCATTTCAGACCAAATGCCTTAATTTGCCCAGTTAATTACCTCTAAATCCCACTATATTCCTATATTCCCATCATTCATAGACCACACAAAGGATAACTAAAATCCTAGGAGATGGAGAAAAAAGTAAACACCTAGCTGAATGGGCTAAGAAAGCAGATTACGACCAGTGCTGGGCTCTATTCTTAGATGTGTATGGGAACAAAAAAGGAGGACAGAGAGAAGAGAGGGTCTGAGGAGGAGAAGGAGAGATAGAGGGGGGATGCCCATGTTAGCACCACGCTCCTATGATCACAGGCTGAACAGGCCTGCTGCGCCCTCCTCGCCTCCCTGACCCACACCGCAGAAGCCAGATTATTGTAGAATAACAATTTCATTGTTGCTGTTTAATTCCCTTCATGACCATGACTGTGTGCGACTTGTGGACCTTTGATACCTGGTCCCTAGCAACTATTTAGAGGGGTCCAATGCCCATAGCGACCACCCCCCACGTTTGGGGTCTCCTGTGAGCTTGTTCACCAAGGGCAGACTGGTAATCCCCAACCTTCGCTCCAGGGGACAAGGGGGGGTCTTATTAGACACAGGCTTTTTTAAAGATAGGCCTCCAGAACTAAAGGCAATACCCCTGGTGGGCCTAACAGACAAACTGCCCCTTTGGCCCATGGGTGTCTATGTTAAGCAAGAACTCATCATTTACCCCTTACTGCTAAAACAGCAGCTTATCGACTACCTAGAGTTGTAGATAGAGTACTGAACAATAGAAACAGTCAGTTGGTCTTGACAAGGGAAAAAAAAAATAAAAAATTCTCATTACAGTGATTCACCTCACATGGTTTTATGGACTAGTTAGGAATATTGAGTAAACCCGTGTCAATACGGCACATCCGGTGTCTGCCTAGCCTTCTGCAAATGTCAAAGCGTGAAGCGAGAAAAACAAGCGTCGTAAAAGAAGTCCTCACATCTGTGCTCTGATTTTAAAGCTAGTAATAGCACTGTTCCACACAGAGGAGCAAACACCAGGATTCTTAAATTGTTAGGTCACAGGTTTTATGTGTGCCATTTTTTCCCCTTGAGAGGACCTATGAAGATTACAGGATGGAGGATAACCGTGTAATCTTTCAAATTGCTGCATCTGCATGGCGGCCAGCCTTGTTCTCTCCACAGCCGGCCCAGTGTCTGATCTGACAGCATCACAAAGTATGTCGGGCAAGCTCTGAGAGCTCTGGAAATGTCAGGTGAAACCATACCTGTCTTTCTAGCTGTATGATGACAGGGAAGAATGGGAATTTGGCTAAATGGGTCCTTTTGATTATGAAAGAAGGGCTTGAAGTTGAAAAGGTTAGACTGATTCTGCTATTTAATGGCAAGACTGCTCGTAATTTTAGAAAGCTAATAGATACATGATAGGAACTTCTAGTATTGGGTATTAGTTTGTATTACAGAAAATGTCAATAGAATCAGAGATGATAGCAGACCACACACAATGGTGGATTTACTATTATTGTAAAAGAGTGCAGAGTCAATGTAATTTTTATTTGAGGGTTTAATGACATAGTAGTCTTCATCCTTTCTGCACTTTTACACCTAAAGACACGTGGATTCTCTGAAGAAGCATAACCAAAGAGCAAAAAGGATTAGGATTATTTATCCTGTCTTATTTTGCTGCTCAGTGCTGCTTGCTGAGGGAGATGTCTAACACCCAAACATGTGGGGGAGTTAAGAGGTCACACATAGACCAGTTAGGGGCATTTGAGATGTGCAACCTGTTAAAGTGATCACAGACAAAATTACCACCAAATGCAGCAAGACAAACTAAAGGGAAAATGCTTTATATTCTAGGCTCTTTTAAATCACTCCTTGGAGGCTCCTGACCTCGCCCTAATCCTCTCTGACCTCTGAATATATTTAACTCAAAGTTGCAAAGCACTGATTCTCACCTATATTTTAGTAGAAGTCACTAATATATATATATATATATATATATATATATATATATATATATATTATATATATATTATATATATATAATATATATAATATATATATATATATATATATATATATATATTATATATATATTATATATATATATATATTACATTACACACACGTTACTGTTTCTGTGTGCATTAATGCTAATCATTTCTGAACGTTTCTGAAGTGTAATAAAACATGGTGACATGCACTTCATCCATTTTTTATTTCCTTTTTTATGTCCTGATATGGTTAAAAAGCTGTTAAATTATAATTCTGGGCTATAAAGAATGACATGTGTTAGTGATTAGTTGTGAGTTATGGTCTCAGAGCAATGGAGCAAAATGAAAGGTCTGGTCTCTTCAGCAGTCCTTACTTTCTCTGTAGCCATTTGGGCCACACACACACAGATACACACCTTATGAAAGGGACCTTTAATGAATTGATGGATTTTTTTTTTTTAAAGGGAGAGGCTAGGGGCATTTCTTTGGCTATTGGAGCCACAGAAAAGGTAATTTTCCATTGACGCTCTTGTAAGGTTAAGTATAGAGGGTAAACTGGCACAGGAAAGCTATGGGAAACAGTCAGTGCCCTGAAAGGATGTGAGACAGGTACATAAAGAGCCCTGCTGTGGTTTTCAGTGCCTAAAACAAACAGAAATAGCATTGCACCGTCTGCTCGACAACCAATTTAGCTGAGAGTTGAAATAACCACAAGCCAAAAGAGAGCGAAAAGAAGTAAAGAGAAAAAAAGCCCAGCATGGAATGTCAGGGGGCTGGACAATAGAGACTTTTAAATGTCACACGCGTTCTCTTAAAAAACAATGAGATTGCAATTTGTAAAACACAGCTCCTGCCAGATCCAGACATTTAACCCTCTCTTTCAGGGAAGAATGTGAGGAATTTCAGTGCAATTGTATGGTTCTTTGATGGCTTTTCTCTCTGTTTATCCATGACCGAAGGCCTCATGAAAAGTTAGGGGTGCCTTTAAAGCACCACTTGTGTGGGACTCGGTCTGATCACAGACCTTTGTACCATACAGACAAGTAAGATAGGATGTGAACAATAAAAATACATCAAGTGTGCTTACCTATTCGAGGATCAAATTAAAATGCATAGACTTTAATGCCTAATTTGTCTTTGGCACCAATATTAAAATATAACTTAGTTTCCTGTTATTTGGTTTCTTTGTAATATAAACCTCCCCACTCCTTGCATTTGTTCATTAGTTTTGAAAAGGCAAATAAGGTCATCAATAAACTAAATGCTCAATATTTTCTGCCATCCAAATACTGTGTGTTGCTCACTCGTTCTGTCATAACTCATCAGTCTGTTTTCCCACCAGCTGGTCAGCTGTGCTGCTGAGACATGAGGGTGTGAGAGATCCTGGCCTGTACATGTCTCCTCTTTTATTCTCCTTTCCAGTCAACATGCAGTGTTCAAAAAGGTGCCCCCATCTTTTGTGAAAAATGTCAGGGACACTTGTCATTACACTTAAAGTGGTTCTTGAGGTAACCAGATAAACAAAAGATGGGAATACAAGATCTCTCATCGTTCTAATTGCCCTGCAAACACAACTGTCGTACAACACTTTGATTATTAAAAAAAAAAAAGGAGGGGGGTGGGGTTGCATGCAGGCGTTCGTGGCCTGCAATGGTAATGAGAACAAGAGCTAGTGCTGGTGTTCTTCTCCATGAGATTCCACAAGAAATGTAAATACATTAAGATGTAAACTATTTTTACTGTTTCTTTTGATAATCACATATATGTGTTGTTTCAAACACTGTCATAGTGTTTATAATCTGATGACTGCCTTTATCACTGATATTGTTGCCATCCTAATGTGTTGTCTCATGTTGGTGCTGCTGTCTGAAGAATATGCTGGTGGTCTGTCTGGGAAACGTTAAAAAAGGGACACACACGCACACACAGCCCCCATTCCACCGCCCCTTCGTTCATGGCTGTTTTCTCGACCCCCTGTGACTGGCGGCTTTGTGCTCCGCACAAGGTGCACCTGATTACCAGACAGGAACACATTAGGGCAGGACACATCTAACACGGATGTGGCAGCACAAAGATGAGGGGAAAGAGAATACGACGTATTGTGACACAGGTCATGCAATGCTACCGAGACAATCTTTCACAATAGAAACTGTAATAAAAAAGTATATACAAAGAAAAATCCCTTAATACATTAAAATAAATAATAATAAAAAAAAAACAAACAACAACAACAATGCACGGAGG
This sequence comes from Tachysurus fulvidraco, assembly GCF_022655615.1. Lineage (NCBI taxonomy): Eukaryota > Metazoa > Chordata > Actinopteri > Siluriformes > Bagridae > Tachysurus > Tachysurus fulvidraco. Next base: position 16,749,773 of record NC_062521.1, read on the forward strand.
CATGCTTATCTCTTTGCCAACATGGCTACCATCTCTGTCATAAACGAAATGGTTTCCACTGATGCAGTGATGAGCAAGTGGTCATTCAGACCCTATAATTCATAAGTAACCTGCTTGTACACAGGTCCGTCAGCCTGACATTACCTATCCACACTCCACAGATCAAACCGCTGACCATCAATATCCTGACCAGATTTTCTATTTCTCCTCCTCTTTTGTAAAATGTGATTCCCAGGGATATACATGGTGAATCGCCCCTCCTCCTTCCCAGCAACCGTTCTCGAATTTCCTTGTCATTTGGTGCCGGAACCTTCCATCGTTTTTTCCCCCTTCTTAATTTTTCCTCCCCTGGACTAACAATGTGTAAGCAGGCTGAATTCTGCAGGTAAAGCAGGGGAATTACAGAAGCCATTCAGGTTGTATCAGGTTTAAGCTTGGCCTTTCATGATAAGAATTTTGAAGTCAGCTTTGAACTCAAAAAGACTAGTTAGGTAGCTCAGAAGCTTATGAACAACAACTATCATTATCATATGTTTACTTGTCTTATTAATCATACTGACGAATAGTAAAGGTGTTAAGATTGAACAGTGATTTTTATCAGGATCATCTCTAATCACAAAATACAACACTTTAAAGAAGATTTGCATAAGCACAGAAGTATTATACAAGAACAAATATTATCCAGAATTAAACAGGTGATGTGACAAGAATGAAGCGTTGAAATATTAGCTACCTTTCTGTGTCCCATATCCGAAGAGGAGCAAAGTTTTCACAGCATGCAGTTCCAGTCACAAAGGTGCTGTTGAGAGAGATAATAATCTCAATCAAGGATATATTAATGGATTCATATTATCCAGATGTACATTTAAAACACAGACTGTCAGTCACTTAGTCAGTCAGTAAGTCACATATCTATATCTGTCATGCAAAATCTGTCTTAGCAGTGATAAGTGATTAATAACAGGCTTTTAGTATATATAATGCATTTACAGATTTTTACAGATTTGTGGTTAAGAGCTTTGAGCATTTCTGCTATACCATCTGTTGTCTCCAACACACAACCCATAAAACCTTTAACAAATAAACAAGAAGACAAAATACTGAAGGTGGGGAGAAAAAAGCGGTAAGGCGGTAAGGTAAGACAGTTGACTTTGTTCAAAGATGTGCATTCTTTCACCAAGCTGTTAGGGGTTGGCTAAGTAAGAGAAACAAAAACACTTTGGTACCCCCTTTGATTTGGATGACAGGTTGAAATTAGTTGGAACAGGTAGGGAGGAGGGTGTGAGTGCATGTGTGTGTGCACACCATGGTTTTGACCTGCTTGATAGTTAGGGATTAGCGCCCTCCTGGACAGCTGGGATTGGCAGGTGAGGCTCCAGGCCTCCACCGCTCCCTGCATTGTGTGTGGAGGTGAGGCATACAATAGGACTCACACTACTGAACAGCCAAGAATGTGGTGGCTTTAGTGCCCAGGTATTCCTATAATGTCCTGCTGGGATGAATTCTTCCCCCATAGCTGAACTGACTTCTTAGTCTTATACCCAGCCCTTTGTGAGACTAAACTCAATTCAAATATAGATTTGAACTAATAGTGTGTCAGATTTGAGAGGCTGCAAAGATGTAAAAACATGCTACACACAATGAACCCAAAGCTGCTTACTGAAATGCTCTCTCTGTAACATACTTTCATAACTCCAGAGAACACTAGAGCAGTGGGCTCTCTGCCCCAACACCAAAAAAAGAAGAAGGAAAAAAAAAAAAAAAAAGAAAACCACTTCACAATGGAATACCAGTGTGGCCTCAAATTAACAACCTGCCTGTGTGAATAAGCTCTCTAGAGCCTGGGGTCCAACTCTAAACCCAGAGCACAAAAACAGAATGAGGGACAGTGACCCTAAACCACAGCCAGCAAGATTTAAAGAGAGAGAGCAAGAAGTGAGCGAGAGTGTGAGTGTGTGTGAGAGAGAGAGAGAGAGAGAGAGAGAGAGAGAGTGAGAGAGAGTGTGAGCAAGAGAGAGAGAGAGAGAGAGAGAGAGAGAGAGAGAGAGAGAGAGAGAGAGAGAGAGAGAGACATTCAGGATTTGAAGGTCACGTTTCACACCAAGGTCATAATACTTTCTTGATTTTCTGTCAGATAGGCACTATGTAGGTTGATTTAAAAAAAAAAAATCCCTATAGAGACACGAGAAGAAATTGGATGACCTGAGTAGTAAAATATCTGCCAATCAATAACACAATAAGAAGCCATGTATGGGAGGAAAAATTGACATAGCTAGAAAAGGAACAGGCGTTCATGCTTCTGATGGCTTTGGCTAGTTTCTTTACTGAGGGCCCAAGCCTATTGGCAAGGACAGCCATGGCAGCTGTCAACCCGGTTAGCAGTGGCCCATCAACCATATTCAGCTTGCTGGGCCAGTGCTGGCATTTTAATTACTGTTGGGTAAACTCATTTGCCCCAATGAAGGCTGTGTCCCCTAATAGAATATGCAGGCTGCATGACCTCTGAACCTGTGTGACACAAGATACAATAGGGGCAAAGCCAAGCTCTCTTTTCCCAGCCCTTATTACTCTCTATTACTTCAATTACTCATCCCTCACTGCGTCTAATTGTACGGAAAAAACACAGGAGAAAATGAACGAGGCAAAAACACACCACCACAATTAAGTACAGTTTTGTTTTCCAGACTTCTGACTGATATAAAAAGGAGCCCTAGTGATATTATAGCTGTAAAAGGTCAAAGCCTCTATCTCGCCTAATGCGCACCCCCCTCCATAAACCCCTCTCGACCTCATAACTGCCCGCGCTTCTTTGAATCAAGGACTGAATCGGCACAGTCGACAACACCACCGTGGCCCACGCTACCCCCTCCAAGCAACCTGCAAACCCAAACTACTCCCCTAACACAAAAACCACAGTGCCCCTTAGGATCATTAGAACATGTCAGGGGTTCACTGCTAACACAACCATTTTGGTAACCTAATCAGCTGACATCATTATTTGTGGAACTGTGTAGCATGAAAGTAGTGCTGGGGTCAGACAAACTTTAATCCAGCCCCTGCTGAGAGAAAAACCTCTAAGACTAATAACATTGTTAGGGCCAAAGCAACATAAGCAACTCCACATACCAGGTTAAGATGATTGTACAAGCAGAGACTATAAACATTTTCACTGTGGAATATAGAGGCTCTGTGGCTTGTCATCCCCAGGATTTCTGAATCAAATAGGTCACTGATTAATCTTCAAAAACGTTTACAGATAAATAATTTTTTGAAGTAACCTTAATATGGACCTTTGGACATATGGACCTTTTTGCTGGCTACGAGCTCATCCAGTATTAGAAAAGTGGTACGAAGACACAAAGAATCAAAAATAGGGTTTGTATCAATAAAGTGATATTGATAAATTGATCTAGCATTTTATACTACGTAAAAATGTTATGCTGACTGATGCCAAGCCAGAGAGTTGAATGACATTTAGCAAACTGTCTGTGCCACATGATATTTCATAGACTCCGGCAAAAAAACCCAAAAAAAACGGTAAAGAGCAAGTTTAGCTTAAAACAGTACAGCTGATCAGGGACCAACATGTAAAACCACCACTACTACTAATAAAAAAATGATCTGAAAATTTCTAAACTGCACACATTGTATATTTTATATACTGTATATGTACGTTCTAAAATGTACACTCACTGTCACACCTCACGTGTACTCACACCTGTACACCTACATTTATACGGTCAGCCAATCTAATCAGCCTATCACGTAGGGGCAGAACAATGCATACAATCATGCAGATACAGGTAAAATTTTCAAATAATGTTCACATCAAACATCATAATGGGGAGATCAAGTGTGATCACTGTGACTTTAACCATGTCATGGTTGTTATTAGATGGTTTGGTTTCAGTATTTCATAAAAAGAAGTTTCACAGAATGGTGCGGAAAAAGAGGATTTCCTGTAAGTGGAGGGTCTGCTGGCTTAAATACCTTATTGAAGAGAGACATTAGAGAAGAACGAACAGATTGATTTGAGCTGACAGGAAGTCTTAAATAAGTTCTCTTTACAACCATCAGAAGCAAAAAGTCTCAAAATGCACAACAAATTAAACCTTGAAGTGGATGGGCTACAAGAGCAGAAGAGCTCCACTCATGTCAGCCAAGAACAATATAGATAGAACTTATTACGGACACACCCAAACTCGACAGCCGGAGACTGGAAAAAGTCTTCCGTTTACAGAACCGTCGTTCACTCCATGTTTTTTTTTCTCCACAAAATTCTGCGTAAACTAAAGAGACTGGTGTGTGTGAAAATGTCAGAAGATCAGCAGTTTCTGGAACCAACCCATCTAGTACCAATATCCATGCCACAGTTAAATTCAGAGATCATACAATTTCTTCATTCGGACATTTGCTATGAACATTAACTTAAGCTCTAGATCTGAATCTGTATGATTGGCTGATTAGTACAACTGCATAAATGCTCAACCGTTCCTATTAAATTGGACAGTGGGTGTAGCTTGACAATAAGATAAACTTTGATTTGTTTCATTGGAATATACTAGATCACTAGCAGAAAAAAAATGATTCAATTTGAATTTGTTTTATCTGCGCATCTGTGCCTTTAAGGAAAATTAAAAGAAATACTTTTCACAAACTCATAAAATAAAAGTATATATCAGTTTCTGTGAATGGCGACTAACACATGGGTACAAATGAGGTTCACAGCGAGTGTAATCCCAGCACATCAGTATGTCTTTTAAGTGGGATAGCTTTGGGCCTGGAGGAGGTTGTTCATTTGTTATGGTTGACCCCTGGCTTTGTAAGAAGGGATGTATCTAGTTTGTAAAAGTGCTTTCATCTTGGCCCCTAAATATGTTTGAATTGAAAAGGGTTATGATGTATTTATATCGCTCTGAAAAGGACAATGGAAGAGGTCTCCCTCGCTCTTTCTCTCTCTCTCGCTCTCTCTGTGTCTGCGCTCCCGCCCTCTCCCCCCCACTTCAACTCACACCCGAGTTCACAGACCTTTTGGCTTTCTGTTCATGTCCCCTGTGTCTGAGGTCAGAGGAACATTCCACACACCGCCTTTTGCTTAGCTGAGTGGAACAGCCCCAGATCAATTTGGACAAAATACAACAGAAAATTCATATGATGCTCAGCAGCCCACTGTCATTACTGCTGCAGGCCATTAGTCACCTAACTCATTATGTCTTATTACGACACATGCAAGGTGCAAAAAAGTCTGTAGTGCTTGGGAAGAAGTTAGAAATTACCGACCCACTTTTTTTAGCAATGTGTTTCATTCTGGAATGTACAATCATATTTTTTGAATGTTTCTTCCCATTTGGAGCTGCAAGAAACCCTGGAAGAATCACGTCCGTTTAGTCTCATTGTTTGCATTCTATTAAATTATCATAAACATAATTTAACATAATAAGAGAACATAAATTATCTCTGCCAACCAACTCTGCCATGCTATTAAAGAGCAACCCACTCTCAGCACTTTTATACATGAAAAGTTTAAAAATACAAACCTACTGCAGGTTTGTGTTATGGTATGGATCAGCAGTTTGTACACAAAAAGGATCCTACAGGATTATAAATACTCACCACACAGCATCTAAGGGAAAAATGCTTTTTTTAGTGAGTACCAGAAGTTTCCATCTCAAATGCACCCAGGGAACACCTGTATGTGGCATGTGTCTAATGATCTGCTTCTGCAAAGCCTGCATAGAAGGGGCATATTGACTGCAATTATTCAGGACACCACCTGCAGTCAGGGGCTATAGCACCCATGCAGGGCTTTCAGTAGTAAGCGCCCTGTATTTAACATGTGGGAACGCACATTCTGTCCGTTATCGCTTTATTGTTGCAGCCTTTCCCCCCAACCCTTCTTTCATTTGCTTTTTTTTTTAACTAATTGAATTCTTGACTCCTAAGACACAGCTTGCTCTACTAAACTTGAGAAAGCGAGAGAGAGAGAGAGAGAGAGAGAGAGAGAGAGAGAGAGAGAGAGAGAGAGAGAGAGAGAGAATGAAAGACGCAAGTTTCAGTATTTTTCCCCTCTTTCTCTTTTTGTGTTTGAGTGAGGTGGAGCAATGGGGGTGAAATTGTGGCGGGTGGGGTTGGGGCGGCATAGAGGGGTGAGTCTCCATGTACTTTGATACGAAGGGTCAGAGGTCATGCTCCCTCCGTTTGCAAGAGAGCGGCGATTTGGGGGCGGTTTATCCAACAATCATTTTCTTTGGAAAGTTTCAAAGGCTGTACCCCTGCAACATCTTTGTAGTTGTGCTTGACCAACTCTAGACAAAACAGATTCTGCCAAAAAGGACCCTTTCTCACCTCTCCTTGGGGTTGCTTCTCTCTTCGATGCCCTGCACCCCCTCCCCCTTCATCTCCCATGGTCTGATCAATGTAGACTCACCACAACTGCTGAGGCATTGTCTACTCTGCTCTTTGACGCACGCAGATCAGCTGTCACAAGCTCTACCAATCGTGCTTATAGCACAATTCCTACGGACCATATGACCGTATGCACCGACCTCTGTACTTCAGCTCATGAGAAATCATTCACATGCACATGGAAAGGTGTTCTTGTTACGACACAGGCTTCCTGAACACTTTAAACATTGACTGGCTACAGTCAGAATATTCTTGAGCAACAGCCATGGATGTCCTGATTCTACCAGGGGAATCAGTGTATTTGCTTACTCACATGTGTCTATAGTGCCTTAATCGCTACCATTTCCCCAGAAACATAATATAAGAACATTCTTATGGAAACTATGTATGAATTCAGAGAAACACCATGACCTAACAAGTGTGATGCCTATGAAGAATTTAACCCAGATGAGTAACATGCCGGGGCAAAATCAGCTTTATTTTGAACATTAAACTCATTAATGTCTTACCATTTGTCACAGTCACTTGAACTAAAATGTAATTTTAGCTTGTGTGAAGTCTAAAATAAAACCAAAAGAAAACCCTTGTATCTGGAGAACAAATGATTTGGCATGATGAGCGTACACACATCGGCTAGAGTTACATTCCCCTGGATGGAGTCTTCCAGACTCTACAAGCCCTAGCTTGTTAGCAAGGGTCTGACATGTTTGACATTACAGGAAACAATTTAGCCGACTATTAGTCACACACTCACAAATGCTTCCTTATAATTCACCAGAAAAAACAGAATAAGAGAAAAACAGGTAGATCAAAAAGGAAAAAGCTGTTGTAATATTTCAGGTCAATTACTATACTACAAGATTGCCTGAACAGCATTCACACTAGTGTTAGACTCATTGATGTAAAACAGACATCAGTGAATTGCAAGCAATTCGGGGATTTCAGATAAACAATGAGTCCTTCGAAAAACTAATAATTTGAGACGTAAATATCTGGGAAAATTCAGGCCATTCTGAAAGCCAAATACGGCTCAACACTGCTGTGCCTACTAAACTGGCAAGTCTGTGTACAATGAACATATGGGATGATATCTAAGCATGTAAATAATAAAATAGCTGTCTACTCCTGTTAGATAACTGAACTTTTTTTGAGCACTTGTATAAAAATAAATAAATAAATAAATAAATAAATAAAAACACGCAATATCTACCAGGGGAACAACACAATATTAAGCAATAACAAATATCTAAGATTCATTCAAGATATTTTCACTTGATAGGATTCATACAGTGTAAGTCCTTAAATTGTTATGTAACCTGTCGACCTGCACCATATTCTAATTATAGCCCGTAGTAGTCAGAGCAACTTTCAACAAATTGAACAAGTTATTTCAGGTCCTGTGATAAGAGAGAGCAGCAGTAGTGGAAAATAATCCGCTTTAAGACTAAGTGACCAAGGTGACCAAGACCTAACATGACTGGCGAAGGACACACTGGTGGCAAGTTAAATGGCATTAAAATGACATTTAATTTACACTGATGCTGATTTTTAGTTCAGACTCACTTTCTACAGCTTGTTCGCTTTAAATCAGTGTAACATGTGGGACAAAATGTTTTATTAGGTTCAATAATGTAAATGTAAATTCCACTGCTGACATCTTTTAGTTGGCAAGGGTCCAACTTGTCACTTGCAAGACTAATTAAACTACTGAGGGGCAAGAGAGCAGTTGTGAGCAGATGATTCAATAAGGAAAAGAATAAAAGTGTGTTATAACCATGCCTAGCATGGTAACAAAATCAACTGTGAAAAGAAAAGAGTAGCCAGAACACTGCTGAGCTCAATCAGGTTCACAGCAAAGAGATATGAGACAGAAGAATCAACCTTGGCATTTTTTTTCCCTCCAGCCACAATATCCCTGTAATGAACCTTGAGATGATGTTCAGTGGAAAAATTTACAAAAAAAAAAAAAAAAAAGGTGAGTGGGAGGGGAGAGAGTGGAATAGACAGATGGACAGAAGGGCAGCCAATAAGTAGACAGGGACAAAAGAAAAGAATGATTATAGAGAGGAATAAGAGTAGTACAAGAAGAACAGTGAGAGAGCAGAGAATAAAATGTATGACACATCGGTGTCAAAAGCACACCCACACTTTTCTCTCTCATGCTCTATTTTCCTTCTCTCCTTTTCTCCGGGACACCATCGTTCTCTGTGCCTCCTGTCTCACTCCCTGTCCTTTAGATACCTCAGGCGTGAAGCTGGAACAATTACATTTGCAACACAAGGGACTCTCCGTCACCCAGCTTCCCAAATTAAAACACGGATCGTACAATCAGCATTTACAACCCCTTTAAGACTACCACCTTTAAGTCAATGCAAGATAAAAGTCTTGGCTCTTTGATTATAACTTAGAATTTACAATTAAATCATAACAAATTAAAGACGCCTTGCAGTTGTCCTGACATGTAAAGCAGTGAAAAGAATTCAGATTTGACCATTTTAAGCAAATGAATTTCAATTCTTTTAAGCTTCGTT